>NC_051160.1:97480103-97739217 GCF_013339745.2 Dermacentor silvarum
CGTCGTTGTTTTTTGCGCCGGACTTCACAACGCACCTTCAACGCCTACTGTGTGTCTTGACGTGCTTAACAAACGCAGGCCTACAACTAAACCTCAAGAAGTGCCGATTTGCAGCTCGGCAGCTGACGATCCTCGGTTACGTCGTATCGAAGGATGGGATACTCCCCGATCCAGCCAAGCTTCGGGCCGTCGCTGAATTCCCTAAGCCAACATCCGTCAAAGAATTGCGCAGTTTCATAGGTCTGTGTTCTTACTTCAGACGTTTATTCGCAATTTCGCTGCCATCATCTCACCCCTGACGAAATTGCTTACACGCAACGGGCCCCTCACTTCGTGGTCGTCCCAGTGCGACGAGGCCTTCACAAAGCTGCGTCATCTGCTTACGTCCCCGCCAATTTTGCGCCACTACGATGCGACAGCTCCTACTGAGGTGCATACAGATGCCAGCGGCGTTGGCCTCGGCGCTGTTCTTGTCCAACGCAAACAAGGGTTTCCTGATTATGTCGTCGCCTATGCAAGTCGCACGCTTACGAAAGCTGAGACAAATGACAGTGTGACAGAAAAAGAATGCTTAGCCGTCATCTGGGCTCTGACTAAGTTCCGACCTTATTTATATGGCCGTCCATTTGACGTCGTTACGGACCACCATGCATTATGTTGGCTGTCGTCCTTGAAGGAACCTTCTGGCCGTCTTGCTCGATGGGCACTTCGCTTGCAGGACTACGATATCCGCGTGCTGTACCGCAACGGACGCCAGCATTCTGATGCCGACGCCCTCTCGTGCTCTCCCGTGCCTGGCAATACCGGCTCTTCCCTATCCGAGATTATTGTTTCTTCGCTCGACCTTAACACCATCGCTTCTGAGCAGCGCAAGGACCATTGGATTGCCTCCCTTCTAGAGTTGCTTTCTGCTTCGTCGGCACAACCAAGCACTCGCACGTTGCGTCGCCAAGCACGTCACTTAGTCATTCGCGACAACCTGCTTCACCGACGCAATTATATAACCCCGACGGACGCCAGTGGTTGTTATAGTGGTACCCCGCAATCTGCGTTCCGAAGTATGCGCAGCTTTCCACGCTGACCCACAGTGTGCGCACTCCGGCATTTTCAAGACTTACCAGCGTCTTCAACAACGGTATTACTGGCGCGGGATGTACAGCTACGTTCTCAAGTTCGTTCGCTCTTGTCCCGATTGCCAGCGCCGGAAATCTTCGCCCCGCCTCTCGCCAGCTGCTCTGCAACCTTTACCTTGCCCTACCCGGCCGTTTGGACGCGTCAGCATCGATTTGAATGGGCCCCTTCCACTGACGTCGGCTGGAAATCGCTGGGCCATTGTGGCAGTCGACCACCTTACGCGATACGCCGAAACTGCCGCCCTACCGGCAGCTACAGCGCGCGATGTTGCCTCCTTCTTGCTTCGACGATTCATCCTGCGAAATGGCCACCCCAGGAACTGCTTAGTGATCGGGGACGTGTCTTCCTGTCCGAAGTAGTTGAAGCGATTCTCAAGGAGTGCCACGTTGTTCATCGCACAACTGCGGCGTACCACCCCCAAACCAATGGCCTTACCGAACGCTTCAACCGTACCCTCGGGGACATGCTTGCTATGTACGTCGCCTCCGACCATTCTAATTGGGACGCCATTCTGCCCTTCGTCACTCACGCCTATAACACCGCTACTCAGAGCACCACTGGCTTTTCACCTTTCTTCCTACTGTACGGTCGGCACCCGTCGCGCACCATCGACACAATTCTACCGTACCGGCCGGATGCATCCAAATGTGCGCCCATTTCTGGCACGGCAAGACGTGCTGAAGAGTGCCGCGATCTCGCACGGGTCTTTACATCCAGGGATCAAGAGCGCCAGAAGAGCACACGCGGTGACACCACTTCTGCACCCACCTTCCTTCCTGGAGCGCTTGTGTGGCTCTCGGTTCCTTTCGCTACACGTGGTCTCTCATCCAAACTAGTGCCCAAGTATGAAGGCCCCTACCGTATCGTCAAACGCGCATCTCCCGTCAACTACGTGATCGAACCAGTTGAACCTTCCACGGACATGTGCCGTCGTGGACGCGACATTGTAAACGTCGAGCGCCTCAAGACCTACTGTGACCCACTCATAGTGACAAGCTGTTGCGCCCTTTCCGCTCCCGGGGGCGATTGTAGCGAAGGATACGAATGCCATGGTGGGTCATGCTCTCCAGCCCTTTCTAGTGGGTCGATCCCTCCTGTGCTCTCCTCGAGAAACGCCGCTCGTGCTGAGATCTCGGGCCTTGAACTAACGGTCAGTCCAAAAGGCTGTGCTTAATAAACGCCTTTACAATATATATTGCCACATGCCGTCACATATGAGCCATCTGCTGTGGCACGTACTCGCTTGGGGATTGGAAGAAGAAGAGAACGTTCTTCTTTTTTGGTCTGGTTCCAGTAAAGACTTCTTGCTAGCTCTGTTGTTTCGCCCGTGACATTACTGGTGGAGGTGCTGGGTAAATGCACCTTCGCTCCCAAGTTTTCGCCGTCACTGCTAGCACCTCCCAGACAGCCACAGCTCCCACAGCAAGAAGCAGCCGCCGCCTGCAAGGACTACCACCCGAATTCGTTTCCCTGTCGTCGAGACTAGAAACAACAATGTCAACGACCACTACAAACCAGGCGAGCCAAACCCATGATGCCCAGTATTCTCTCCCGCATGTTTTTCATGCGCCACAGACGCCCAGACCGTTCCACGGAGACACTTTTGAAGATGTTGAAGACTGGCTGGACCACTTCGATCGGGTTGCCAGCATCAACGAGTGGGATGATGTTCGCAAGCTGCGGAGAGTTTACTTCGCGCTAGAAGACTCTGCGAAGACATGGTATGAGAACCATGAGGGTTCTTTTGCGACATGGCACGAGTTTAGCCGACAGCTCCGCGATGCGTACCGCAACGCCGAAAGAAAGGAGAGAGCTGAACAAGCCATCTCTTCTAGGAACCAGCGGCCCAACGAGAGAGTCTCGATGTTTGTCGAGGACATGCTTCGTCTTTTCAGACGCGCAGACCCTGCAATGCCCGAGGAAAAGAAGGTGCGACATTTAATGCGTGGAGTCAAGGAACAGCTTTTCGCCGGACTCGTACGCAATCCACCAACAACTGTGGCCGAGTTCGTGAGTGAGGCAACCACGATGGAGCGCACTCTCCAGCAGCGGTCGTCACAGTACGAACGCCACGACATCACGGCTACTGCATGCTCTCTTGGGTTCGACCGCGAGAAGCAGGCCCTCGCAGACTTCATACGAAGCGTTGTGCGTGACGAACTGCGGCAACTCCAAGCAGTGTCACCAGTGGGACCCCAACCACCCGTGACAGCACTTTCGGACGTCATCCGGAGTGAAATCAGGCAGGCGGTGCAACCACTCGCACCACCTAGACCTGAGGTCCCTGTGCTAACCTATGCAGCGGCATTGAGGGCTCCTGCACCACCATCTACAGAACCCATCATGCGTACAGTGGACCAGGCTACACATCTGCTACCGGACACCTCTTCGCATCCGCTATCCGGCTCAAGGTATCCGAGCGTACCTACGTATCGACCACCAGATCACTCAAGACAGAGCGCTACTAAGGCAAGTGTATGGCGCTCGTCGGATAACCGTCCGCTATGCTACCACTGTGGCGAAGCGGGTCACGTGTACCGCGACTGCCAGTACCGCCAGCTAGGTCTCCGCGGCTTTCATCCCGGCGCGCGGTGCCCACGTTACGGTGAGCGTCCCCGCGAAATCGAAGCGTATCTGACGGGCCAGCGAATTTCATCGACTGTTCAGCGCCGCCAATCGCGATCACCATCCCCTCGCCGGTCCGTGTCACCTAGCTTGCCCTCGTCGTCTTACGCTCCCCTAAGGAACCGCTCACCGAGTCCCCACAGGGGAAACTAGGAACCGCGACTTCTGGGGGTGAAGTCGATATATATATATATATATATATATATATATATATATATATATATATAAGACGTGATTTACTGAAGCCAATAGGTAATGGTTGCCAAAAAGTCGCATTGTCACCCGAAAGGCGAAGCATCAATTGTGATAGCAAGTTAGTGGGCAGATATATGGAGTAAGGATAATAGTTTTATCGACCGTATAAACATGTAAACAGAGGCACACTAACTAAATTAACAAGCGTGGTGCCCCGCGTGCACAAGCAAACATGAAGGTATCTCACTAGATGACCGTGAAACTTGCTGTCATAACGCTGGGGTGAGGCGGTGCAGCAGCAGCAGCGAACAAATTGAGCTACTTGCCGCCGCTCGCATCAACGCGAGCTCAGCTGCGAAAACACAAGGAAGCCGGACTCTTCCCCCGCCTCAGATGGCTGCCAAGATACAGCCGCGCGGGCGGGCGCTCGCGGAACACGGTTCATAAATGAAAATTCAATTGCGTGGCAAGCCTTCCAATTATGCGTGACAATCTTCTGCCGAATGAGCTAGTGCCACGCCCTTTTCTCATCAACTTTGCTTTGAGTAATACCTGTGTACTAGATATAGACACATGTATGTACGAAGGAAGTTTGCAGGCGCATGTTGGAATCAGCTAGCGCAAGATAGGGGTAATTGGAGATCACAGGGCGAGGCCTTCGTCCTGCAGCGTACATAAATATAGGCTTATGATGATGATGATGAAGATCATGAGATATTGACCTAGGGGTGTCAGACAACACTACAACTCAGTAGCTTGCGGAGGGCATGAATAACCATTTTGCCACAGGGCCTCGCGTGATACCACAACTTGACCGAACCTGACTGGCCAATAAAGGCCTGTATGCTACCTCAACGCATGAACGTGACTGGAGTCCACAACCTCGCTTTGTAATGGACGAGAAGAAGTGGAACGGAGGGATACAATTTTCGTAAGTCACAATCATATGATTCCAATAAACAATTACGCCACGAAAGCACATGGTAAATTACTCGTTTTATTTGAAATGTAGACATCCTAAATAAAGGAAAATGAAACCTGATAAAAAAAAAAAGACTCGTCGCAGGTGGTACAACAGCCGGTTGTTTTTTCGTCTGCGTTCATTTCCCGGTATTTCACATTGCTACATTCTTACTGAAACAAGCGATTCGCCCGATGCTTTCTTTTCTGTCATTCTCTCGAGGCTTCATATGATTGTGACTTACAAAGATTGGGCCCCTTTGTCCCCCTTCATTTCTCTCTTTCTCTCTTTATCTACTTTGCAATTCCGTTCTAGTGTACAACACACACACATACAGGGTGTTTCAGCGAACACTTTGAAAAACTCTTAAAGGTTGGCTGTGGCAGATAGCACAATTCTAGTTAATGAGCTGGTCTACTCGAAGAGGCGGACATTACTTGCACAAAAAAATTGAAAAGAATAATCAAATAATTAACACGAATTCTCGAATTAACAAATTCTCGGGATGACACCAGTTTCGAGATATTCATGAACTTTGCGGAGAAATGCATTGGCGTTCCAGTTAGGTTCTTACCAAAACGTCGCTTTTTGCATTGAAGCTAAAAATTAACTGGAACGCCAATGCATTTCTCCACAAAGTTCGGGAATTAATATCTCGAAACTGGTGTCATTCTGCGAATAACTTCTAAGTGGATCCGCCTTGCGAACTCCACGACTACAATTTGTAAATGGCAATATCAGGTAATTAGTTCAAAACCTAATTAGTGAATTTTTGGTACTTAGTCGATTAGGCATTTCAATGTTTTGTGCAAGCAATGTCCGCCTCTTCGAGTAGACCAGCTCATTAACTAAAATTGGGCTATCTGCCACAGGCAACCTTAAATAAATATTAAAAGTGTTCGCTGGAACACCCTTTATATATATATATATATATATATATATTTGACGCGAGCAGGAGGTTGCAGACGGAAACAAACATGGTCGCCCGAACACTGTTTTTTATACTTCGTCTTCCTCCTTCGCTACTAATGCAGCGCACCGTCCTTGTGCGGTACGTCACACACACACACACACACACACACACACATATATATATATATATATATATATATATATATTGTCACGCGCAACAGCGTTTATTTAAATGTGCAGGGCAGATACATCACAAGCGTTGGCGTTTTTCGCGACCGGTACAAAGGCAGCCAGCCGAAAGTCCTCTTGCTTCTCTACTAGCAGTCCCCATGGTCAATCGCGCCCTTTATGTCCTTTGTTACGAGAACTCCTGACATTTCCCCGTTCGCAGACGAAGCCCGCCGGTCAAGTCAGTCAGCCGTTCGTGGTTTGTAAGGCTTCAGGCGGGCCACGTGCATGACCTAATTTTGGCCGAGTGTCGTACACTGTGTGAGAGGCGTGCAATGTGATAGCTGACCTCGCTGAGGCGTTCAAGTATAACGTAGTGCCCAACATAGTGGGCCAAGCATTTCTGGCACAAGACGCGCTTCCGCAAAGGCGTCCAGAGCCACACAAGGTCACCAGGTTTGGCCAAGTTTTGCTAGGAAATGCTAAGTGCTGCTAGGCACGGTATTCCGAATCGGCTCGCCACCGACGCGCATATTCTCGCTTGGCCACGCAACGCGTTTCAAGATGAGCGGCTTCTTCGAGTGTCCCGATGTTTTTTGGTCGTCCCATGTCAAGGCTACATGTACTCGCCACAGATTCAACGAGAGCTCTGCCGCCGTCGTGGCAGCTCCGCGCTGAGCAGCTTCTTCTTCGGGAGTATTGTGCTTCTTAGGCCGTCCCATGTTACATTTACTCAGTGCGAAGGCTACGAGAGTTGTGAGTGTGACCGTCACGAGGACATGATCTTTATAATCAATGTGACGTCATGGGCAAGCTTCGCAAAGTGTTGTAATGACTAAGCAAAGCAAGAATCGCCTGCGAAGCAATGACATGGCGGTGTCGGCATTGGAACGTGGTGTCGGTGTTGCAAGCGGCACTATGCAACGCGCAGTGACGTCATCGCTGGCGCGGCTGCGGAGGAGCTTTGCCGGAGCTAGGAGAAGCGAGGCGCAGCTGTGGCAGGTGGTTGCTAGGTAACGCGAAGTGATGTCTTCGCGAGGCAAGTCTTTGCAAATGCTATGCGGGGACACAAAAAGCTTAAACAGCTCCGCTGTTAAAAGTAGCAGTGTTGACGAGCGCCGTCCGCAGGCCACTGTGGTGATTTGGCGTTGCACTGCTAAGCCAGAGAGTATAGGCTGAGAGTATAGTTAGTTTTAATTTAATTAACCCAGTTGGTTTTAATTATTCCGGAGTCACCCGCTATGGCGTGTGCTGTATTCATGTCTTGGTTGTGGCACCTAATAAAATTCTGGAATTTATTTAAATTAGAAACGCCGCTAGCAAAATTATAGGCGTTGCACTTCTGCGGTGTACTTGTTGTGACTGAGCGATAACAATAGGTGTTTGTTAGCACTTTAAAATAAGATTAAATCAGATTAGCGTGTAGTTTGCTGTCCGTTTTGCTCACACTAGTGTATTCACAATCGTGTGGTATGTACAAAGAGGTTGGGCGGAAAGTGTGTGTGCACTTTCATCGCGGAAGTTTATTTCATAATGCCGTCCTGGCTACGGCCGAGTTTACGGGGTGGAACATGACTGTGTGTCCCCTTGGCTTCGTCGCTTTTGCGCCCAAATGCACTGTGCGTCCCTGGACGCCTTCCAAACCTCTCTGAGCGGGTAAATAATACGGACCGATATCGTGAGAGCACGATGACGGCACCGCTGGCAATGCCTGCGCGAACGCATATATTGTATCATTTATTTGCTATCTCAATAAAATTAGCCTGACGATAAGCAGTGGTAACAGGACTTTGAACTAAGTACAATAAGCAGCAATTATTTGTTCTCTTTATTTGCTTTGAAAAGAAATATACATTTGATAGGAAAGGAAAAGCGATACTTACCTGTTGTCGGGCCCTGCGGCGATCAGCCGCCATTAGCATGATGATACAAAAAACACATGCACTAATTTGGAGAGCAGTTAACTTTAAAAAGAAGCAAAACAAAAAATTCTAATAAGAATTGAATGGAACTGTAGACTCAAAAATATCAATCGTGTACTGCAACGGCCACTCGCAATGATCATTGTGTATGACAAAAAAGTAGAAATTTCACAGTCGATCATCCCTTGAATATGCACTGACATTCCTTGTTCTACCACTGCTCATCACTTCAAGCCTTCATCGTCCTGTGAACTTTGGTCTCGTTTGCATTACCAGCTGTTCACTGCGACTTTCTATTGTAGTTAAGTGCGCCTTTTCAAATAATCTCTTGAAAATAAATAATTTCTCTGTATGCTTCATTCAAGTTAACGAAAAAATTGGTTTTATCTAAACAGTACAAATGTAACCACGTTATTCTAGCCGAAACATGTTTGGTTCTAGGGAATGGAATGGAATGGAAAAACTTTATTGAGGTCCTTCGGAACGTGCACTAGCACGTAGCAGCCTGCTCCCACGTCGGTACAGAGAGCCTCTCCGCCACGTCGCGGGCCCATTGGACTCCCCATAGTGCTTCACAATCCGGACGAGCAGCCTCCCACTTGGAAGACGTAACGTCTTCGTCACCCCGTAACGCGGGGCACCGCCAGAGCATGTGTTCTATGTTGGCAAAGTCTGAGCAAAGCACGCAAGTGTTTGACGTTTGAATTTCGGAACAGATTCTGTGTAAGAGTGCGGCGCTAGGGTATGCCCCGACCAGCAAAAGTCTGAGTGTCAATGCCTGAGGCCTGTTCAATTTACTGTGCGGCGGCGGATACTTACGCCTTCCCAGATAAAAGTACTTAGTTCGTTGTACGAGGCAGGGGGATCCCTGTTGTCCGGAATGTCAGCGCCGTGCCATCCGGTAGCTACACGGTCGACTACTTCTCATACAAGCTACGTGGGCCGACTCGTTGAGGTTGGACGGGGTGCCCTCGATCTGTGCCATGTGATCTGGGAACCAGATGATCGTGTGTTGCTTGATTTCCTTGTCCCTTTAGGATCCGCAAGGTTCTATGGAACTTAAAATCTTTCCTGTTTACTGCGAAATGAATCACACCATCCTAGATTACATGAAATGAGAATAAGTTTTGTAAGTACTTACCTTCAGGAGGGGTAACACTTAGTGAATCGAAAAAATTACTCCGGCTACCAGTCCATGCTTTTGAAAATTTTCCTTGCATGTTCCAGTCATTTCTGATTTGTGTGGAGCAATTTAACTTTGTAACCAACATTCAAGACCACATTTTCTAATCTCACCTTTGACCATCCTTGTAAAAGATCTGATTAAAGCTGAACGATGTTTTAGAGGCATCCTTGATACTGTACACCAAACATGCGACGCCCTCTTGTCCAGTTGTCGTTTGCGACTGAAGTGTCCATAACGTTGTCACGCTTTTGTAAAACTGCAATAAAAATTAAACACTTTCTAACGAAAATAGAGCGAGCGGTAGTTTCATTATGAGCCATTATTTCGAGAGTGTATGTTCTTGGTAATACCATAATCCCAAAGTCGGCCTGAATAATAAAGGAAGCTACCTTTTATTTAAGCTGGTGTGCTTGATTCGGCTTGTGATAAAAACAGAGATTACACTTAAAATGTTTAGGTATTTTCCGCATTGTTTAAATCTGGCAAGAAAATAAATTACTACATAAAACCAATTGCTCAATTTGATTTGCGCAATAAGATGTTTGGGATAGCCTTGAACTACATGCCCGCCAAATTTTACACCTTTTTGGGATCTCCCGTCCACGGACAGAAGCTCGAATCAGTCGCCGTTGTCAGCACCTTCTGTCGATCCTAACACCCAACCTTCGATTGCAAGATCATTTGACTGATGACTACAAATAATGAAGATGGCACACAGGTATTGTGGTTCTGCACTCTTTTAAGCAGTCCTCACAAGGAAGTAACCAATTTATATACTGTTATTTCCCAACGTTCTTTATTTCTCACCTTCTGCTGTAACTGTACTCGCAATAATGTGCATTATCAATGACGATGTCACAGAGAGCAGACCCGCGAAGACACTCCGGTATCTCTGTGCTGGTCTCACGAGCTTGGAGAAGAATTCCATGCACCTTGGGTTGTAAATATGAGCCTTGTTGCTCATAGGAGCAACACTGGTAATAAGTCAGAATGTTCCGTACGATAGGATTATAAAATAATCTGACACAATAGCTACACTCACAAGTTCCGTAATTAAAACGCACAAATTTATAGCAAAATAGGAAACTGATGAAAATTAGCACATGAACAGAACCACATTCCAGAGAACTCCATCTTTGCCTTGCCGACATAGGCTGAGAGCCTCATTTGCCCCATAGAAAACGCACATAAAAAAGGAGCACATATGCGTCGACGTGACGTTGCTGCCCGTGTTGTAGGCAATGTGCTTTACTTTTGTACGTGCGCTTTTTGTAGCAAATTTGTTATAAAACGTTTCACCGGGTAGGTCAAACATGTAAAAAAGGGTGTTGGCAAATTCATTTGAACAGGTAACGTAGCGTGCCGAGAGCGAAGATCAGTAGGAAGGTGCCTGTCCATTGCCAATTCTCTCACATGCGAGACAGAATGACTAAAAACTAACACGAACATGTTTGTTAGAATATCTAGACGAATTCACGAAACGCGATAACGAAAGCGTGTGCACTTCAGAAATTCAAGCTACGGAAGTGTATTTTAAGCGACGAAACTAATAAAGCCCTGGTTAACAAGACGTCCGAAATTATTGAAAACTTTCGGAAATAAAGTACCATTTCTAAAATAAATGGATCTTTCGCCAGGCACCACTGAAATATTTTGTTATATGCTGAAATTATAAGGTGCTGAATTGGGAGCAGTTTAACATAAGGATTTTTCAAATTTATTGACTATTAGAGCTCATAAAAATATCGTAATGACACGTTACAATGCTGTCATGAGACATGCTTGAATGGAATCATTGGCAGTATTTCCCTTTGTATTAACTAGTGTCCGCAACACTTCTCTTCCTTCTTCCATATCTAGCCAAGAGACCACGTCACCTTTACACCACTAGCCCCACCAGCTCTCCTTTTCTTTTTGTGGCGTGAAGCAATTCCGGTGATGGTATCCGGCTTTCGGAATTAAATAATTTAATAAAGTCATGTGTATATTCAGAGACGTTGCAAGCAGTGCGCCTTGCATATGTGCATTAGATTCTATGACTCTGAAACTGTAGCTAGAAACGGGGCTTGTTCGAGAAAAAAGGGTTTGAGGGATTTTATTGCAAATTTCAGCGGATTTCGCGCCGCAAGACAAGATTGCTAGCACGTGATGTACGGCGCCGCACCAGTTTGTTTGCAATGCCAGAACCTTGACAAGTACCTGTTAGGCTATTGAAAGAGTCTGAAAATACGCGTTTAATAAAGCGTGATTTTCTAGGGAAATACTTCCGAACATTGTTGACCATCCTTTCTGCTTCTTTCCGAATATATTACACATCGTAAATCAGCGTGAAACGAATCGGCTTTAAGATATGAAGATACTCTTGAAATGCAGTTTTCATAAAAAAATTGCATTTTTCACATTTTTTTAGCAACGCCAAACATTACTGCATCTATTGCCAAAATTATGCCTCTACCTTGTGCCATCAACATGTTACAGGTTAATTTATAGCGTACACGGTAACATTGAAAGTGGAATTCTGTGACTTTAATAGTTTACTTTCTTTCTAACTATATCAATATTGCCCAAGTCATTTTTTTGCTCAGTGCAACAATATGTTTTAAAGAACGTAATATTTGAAGGTATTTTGCATGTGTTTTGCGCAAAGTTTATATTTGGGGGCGCTTCAGTGGCCTGATTTGGCAATAACCGTAGAAATGGGGCGGGTTTCGGAGAAGTAGGAATTCAAATCGTATGGTAGCGTTTACTTGTCATCAATCGAGAAAAGCAAGTAGGCTTAGTGTATTGGTGGGAAAATAAGTAGGGAAGACATTTATAGAGCCCAAGTTGTTAACTGTCCAGTATTCACATATCAATTTTAATGCAGAGAGGAAAGATGCAGGAAAGATAGCAATACTGCTAGAGTGCGATAGTCGTCGTAAAACCTGCATAAATCAAGCCGAAGAGACGACTATTGGTGGCCGCTCGATTTCAAGGAAACGCCAATAAAAAGCATAGCCATAATCATCGGAAAATGGTTTTCAGAAAACGCTTGCGTGTGCACGCCAGTCCTCAAGTTTGCCTGCTTTGATGATGTCTGCGACATTCACAAAAAAACAAGCAACTTTAGATGTCTTGCGGCAAGTCAGAAATAGAGCTTGTATATTCAGTGTTAAAGATGAGCAAGGGAATTACAATCATCTTCTCTTACAGGCGTGTTGCCAGTTGTCAGCAAAGCAAGTCAGGAAAGAAATAAGGATTTGAAACAACCGCATCTAGGAGTAGGCTTAGAGTGGACCACCTTGCTGCAATCCTGGAGATTAGTCTTCTGGCGCTTTGCTTTCAAGTGTACATTGTAACTTATAATCTTTGTTCTTGTTTTTCTCAAAAAGCTAATTTGTTCCCTTTGTGCTACTCCATCGTTGATGATCTTTTACTTAGCGAACATTTTCTCTCGAAACTTTGCATAATATTTTGTTTCATCTCAAGGCGTACAATCTACAACGAATATTGAATTCTACTCACTTTGTAATATGATCTGTTATAAAAAACAGACTTCCAATGTGGCATGTGTTTTGGTATCTTAATTTTTGATGTTTAATTTCCCAAACGGGCGTCACATACACTATTCTAGTAAGAGAGAGAGAGAGAAAAAAAAAGGTGAAGGAAAGACAGGGAGGTTAACCAGACATTATCTCCGGTTGGCTACCCTGTACCGGGGGAGGGGTAAAGGTATTCGACAGGAGAGAGAGAGAAAAAATAAGTACAAAAAAGGGGAAAAAAAAGAAAGAAAAAAAAATCACACACACACACACAACTGAACTGTTTCTGTGGGCATTGTCAGTCTGCGAAGGCGTTCTAGTGTTGAATAGTGTCAACGTCCCATCCTACGTCACACAGTGTACAGTCACAATTTGTCACTGAGTTTGGTGTCTTTTAAATAACGCAGCAGTGCCTTCAAGGTGGCTCGCGCTGTTTTTCGTGTAGGCCAGTTTACAAGGATGTTGATTTGTGTTATTAAGCGTTTGTCCAGTTGACCTATCGTGGCTGAGAGAGCTGCTCTCTGCGGGTTAAAACGAGGGCACTCACAAAGAAGGTGTGCGATATTTTCGTTGCACCGGAAGAGCGTTCTAATCACAGTCGGTCAGATAGGCCGGTGGCTCGTAAGAAGCGCAGAAGCGCCTGCACGGCCTTCTTCTGTGACGTTGGGTCCAGTCTGTGGTGGAGAATTTTTTCTTCCGACAGAGGCCGGTCGTCCAATTGGTTGAACGTGTTGGTAAGAAAATGTCTTTGCGCACTGTACTGCGGGCAGTCGCACAAAATATGTACAATTGATTCTTCATTGCCGCAGTGGTCACAGGCTGCGCTGTCGGCCATTCCTATGCGGAACGCATAGGCTTTGGTAAACGCAACGCCCAACCATAATCTGCACAAAAGTGTTGCGTCTCCTCGGCGAAGCCTTGATGGTACTCGAAGGCTTAGGGTTGGGTCCAGAGAGTATAAGCGAGCATGCATGAGGTGCGATTCATTCCATTGTGACCTTGTTCGTTGGCGGGCGATCACGCGGAGCTTCCGTGCAGCGTCAGTCCTAGAAAGTGGAATGGGTCGTTTGTGATCTTCTTTATGAGCTGTGCGGGCAGCTTGATCGGCCCGTTCATTGCCGATAATTCCACAGTGACTTGGAAGCCACTGAAAAGTTATTTCTTGCCCTATCTCAGTCAGATTGTGTATTGCCTCGGCAATCTCAAAGACCAGCTGCTCGTGTGGACCGCGGCGTAAAGGTGATAGTAGAGACTGCAGAGCCGCCTTTGAGTCGGAGAAAATTGTCCATTTGTGTGTCACTTGATCACTAATGAATTGCAGCGCGGCACAAAGTGCTGCGAGCTCTGCTGCCGTCGATGTTGTGACGTGAGACGTCTTGAATTTAATAGTTGTGCCCATCGTTGGTATCACCACTGCCGCGGTAGAGCTGTTCGGCAGGACGGAGCCGTCGGTGTATATATGGGCAGAGTCTTGGTACTTCTCGTACAACAGAAGTAAGGCGAGCTGTTTAAGGGCTGGTGATGACAGCTCTGCTTTTTCGTGGATGCCAGGTATTGTCAGGTTGATATTTGGCTGTGTAAGGCACCACGGAGGAATCGAAGGTCTTGCGGCAGGAGTGAAGCAAGTTGGTATTCTAGTAAATAACACACTATACACTTGTACATTTGAAACCAATTCTTGTATTCCATAATGCTTTCGCGTTGATGCACGGCTACCTTTGAGCTGTGAAATTTACTAGAATAGAACGCTCATAACGGCAGGCGTTACCTGACTAAGGGAAGCCTCGAGATCGCTCCTTCCCGCCGTCGCCCCGGCGGCGGGAGTCAGCAGGTACCTTCTCTGTAGACGTCGCCGCCGCTGGGAGGCGGCCCTGAAATTTTCGGAGATGGAAGGCCAGCTCTGGGCCGTCCGGCAAGCGGAAGATGCCACCCGAGTCTAAGGACTTCGAGCCGCCCACTTGAGGCCACCAAAACCAAACTGCCGGCTCGTTCAATAAAGCTTATTTCTTCTTCTCCCACTTCCACTGCTACGGCTGATTTGACTTTTGTCGCATGTAAAAATCACTACAGAGGCGTGTTCGTTTGGTCACTCCTTGTTAGTCATGATGAAGTGGTCTTGAAATGTGTTCATTGGAGCGGTGACTTTAATGTCGAAAAATGAAGCAGCTAGGCCTTTTAAGATGAAAGAAGCCACCAAGAAGTCACTTAGATGTCCTACGTGTAAACTTGCTATAAGAAACACAGACAGAGCGGGTCTATTTCTGAACATTCAAACTGAGCTTGCTGAAGTAAACAAAAAAAAAACTGTCGCAAATGCAAGCCCTAGAGGCAAAGTTAGCTAAGTTGATAGGCTTACAAGACCCTGTGAAGAACACATAAATGTCAGTATAGCATTTGTGCGCTACTTACGATAATATAAAAGACGCTATAAATCGGCAGGAACTGGGTATCGCTGGATTGAGCCGCCGAATGGAGATTGTTGAGCAGTCGCAAGACGCGAAAATGGTTTCATAGTTACAAGTAGAAATAAACGCTCTAGAGTAGTACAGCCGAAGACAGAACTTGGAAATTCATGGCTTGGCTCAACGAGATGCGAGAATGTGCTAACAGAAATAAATAAGGTGCTAGACAGCTTGCCCTGCCGCCACGATTTGAAAAAGTCATTGAAGCAATTCACCGTACACACGCAAAAAAAGGGATCCTATCGGTCTTCGTTTTGTCACCAGAACACTGAAGGCTACATGGTTCGAAAAGAAAAAAACCTCAAGAGCTAAACGCAGGGAATTCAGTTCTTTGATAACGTGACTACAACCCATAAGCGCTTGCTTTGGCTTGCAAAAATCAAGGCAAGGGAATTGAACTATCAATACGTTTGCAGCTCACGGGAACCATGTTCGCCTGCAGGCAGCCGAATGCTCGAGCGATAACACTCGCCACTGAAAGGGACCGAAACAAAATTGTCCCCAGGCCACCAACTACTATAAACATGGAAAACATGGAGTCTTATCACAGTGTTACATCCTCCAGCAACTAAACAACTAAAAATAAATACTTACATGAAAGGGGGCTTTAACTGCTCCATATGAATCCCACAGTTTCAGAAATAAACAACTTGAGATTCAAACTTAACTATTGCAGCTCAACTGTAGTTTTGATTTCTTAGATTTTTCGGAAGCATAGTACGCGAGCGCGTATGACGTCATACACTTCTAGGGTTACAAGCAAGTTTCAATTTATCGTTCGAGAAAACGAGGCGGTGGCATGACTATACTCACGAATGCATTGTTGCGAAATATTGCCTGAATTTACATGCGGAACTGATGCTTTTGGATGTGTTGGAATACTTTCTCGAAATATTATGATTGTTGTCATCTACCGCCCACCTCAAGGTGCGCTAATAGGACTGCTTCATTATATAGACTTGGTAGTTGAACTTGCTAGCACGAAAACATTTCACTCAATAACTGTTAGTGACATCAGTGTTTACTTGCTTTCACAAAATAATGACAGGATCCCACTTACTGAAACGATGCTAGCAAATGGTTGTGAAAACCTCATGGAGCTTCCTACGCGGATAGCTATAAACTCAAAAGCATTGATTGATTTATGTTTTACTTCTGTAACAAAAAACAGGCATGTTCTGGATTTCTCAGTTCGCGCACGAGTGATCATTTGCCGTTTTTGCCGCGTTTCTATTTCGTGTGCGTACAGATACCAAAGATGACTTCAAGCGAGCCATAAATAACGCCAGCATACGGGTACTGCAAACTCTGCATTCCAATATAAATTGTCTGATGTGCATCCTTAACAAAATTGTATGGCACCATACGATTCATTTGTGTCCGAAGTGAAACAAATATACATTGTAGCGTTTCCTTCCGACCCTGTGGTCAAACATAAATAAACTATAAAGAAATCGGTAAACCAGAAACTATACAAGTGTGTTCCACAGAAAGTACATTTATTAAAAACGTTTCTTATAAACTCGAGACCATGAAACGTTTAGAGTTAAAAAAGTAAGAAACAAACTGCAGCAGTAATCTCAAAAAGAAAACCACCGCTAGCTAATGGGGTAATCTTCACCGAGTGTGCCACCTGACATTGTTGTAAATGGTGACAAGTACTATGGTAGCCATGAAGGCAATTTATTTATTAATCATGTTGCCACTGCCTGGGCTTCAACTTGTACATCTGATTTTTGCAATGGACGTAATATTGAAGGTTATATTAATCATCGTGTCAGCGAGACTATTCTTATGCCTACGTCTGAAAGTTTGATTGTTTAAGTTTTTAATTCTTTGCATAACGAATCAGCTGCTCGTGAGCATGACATCAAAGCCCACCCTATTAAAATTGCTCATATGATCTGTGGTCTGTGGACCTCCACAGTTAGATTGGCCCATCCTGAAATATCAAGTTGGCCCACCCTCAAATTTCAGTTGGTGCAGAAGAAACATTTAGGTTTGCCAACTTCCAAATTTCTAGTTTCGCCCACCCCCAAAGGTTAAGTTGACACGCTCCCAAATTTAGGTTGGCCAACCCCTAAATTTTAGCTTTGCCCACCGCCAACTTTTATGTTGGCCCACCGCTACGTTTAGGTTGTCCCACCTGCACATTTAAAGTCAGTTCGTACCCAAATTTACGTTTGCCCTCTCCTAATTTTATGTTGCCCCCAAATTTAGGTTGGCACACCCATAATTTCAAGTTGGCTCACCCCTACTAAGCTTCTCCATGAATTGTCTAAGGAGCCGTAGTATTTTAATGAGTATTATCAATGGATATTATCGGCAAAGGAGTAGAGCCTGAACAATGTTGCAGTCAACTTGCTCAGCAGACAGACTGGGTACCATTCAGACAGCTGTCTCTGTTCTTCCACCATGTCCTCGGGACATGGTGGAAGAACACCATGTCCGAAATACCAATCGACAGGGCATTATGCCGGTTGTAGGCATCTCGGCATCCAGCTCTTATTGCATAATAGCGAAAATGTGCACTACTCTCTTTGCACTGCCGAAGAGTTAATGCCTCCGAGAATGCGAAAGAGAAGGAAACTGGTTTTTATTCTTTTTCAAGGAAGAAAAGGTGAAGCACATGAGAACAACAGAAGGTGATGACTATTAAAGTAATTTGTCCATTGGATAAAAATTACCTCATACGTTTCGATGTTGGGTGAACTCATGCAAACAAGAGAGAGAGAAAAATGTGCCATGCTTGTTTACCAAATTTCACGCTTGAAAGCGCTATAAGAGCAGTTGCACAAGTGCTCCATCACGGGCGGGTTATTTTTCTTCTTTCTTTTCGTATTTCGCGGACTTTATTGGCACGCGGGAAGAAGAACTACGTGTGAGATATTGCGTAGAAAACAATTTATTAGGTGGTTTCTCGATGTGCTCCACAACTGTGGGTATCACACTGTGGTCTTAATCCATTCGTTAGTGTTGTGAAACTAAATGTAATTAAACAATTAGTTATGGCAGAAATAAACGATAGCCTCTGTTACTCTAGGTTGCTTCCAATACCATATGTTCAGTTCGATTAGCGTCCGAAGCGCCTTACACTTGTGAAGTCCTGGCTCAAGTTACGTGGACAAACTGGATCAGGCACAGTGTATTAGGAACGACGAATAATTTTGCCAACATTCAGTTTTTGAACGTGCCCCCAAGCATAGTAGACGAGCGTTTTCGCATTTCGCCCCTGCGACAATGCGGCCACCGCGACGCTGAATCGAATCTGTGACGTCGTGTTTAGCAGCACAACGCTATAGCTGCTAAGTCATGGCGATGTGTACTGTTGACATTTAAAGCTCATCAGACGTGGGAATTTTTCCTTGTGACATTTATACTACTGAACTAGACTCGCCATCTTGCGTGCATGCGACTGTCCAAGGAAATGTGATCGTCTGCAGGATATTTACTGTTTTTTTACTACGTTATTGTTTACTATGTCATTAGGGCCTTCGTCGTTTAATCGGGTAGACATAAGATACACTTGTCATGATGTTGGACCTAAAGCTTATGCTGGCGACGCACTTAGAGTTGGAGTAAAGTCGCTCACGCATCAATAAATTGTCTCCTGGGTGTGGAAGAGGCCGGCGAAGGTCGTAAACCGCTAGAAAATTGCGCGGTGAGTCGGGACTAGTGCCGGATATTGTCTCACAACCGTGCTTGCGACAGCAGACATCAATACACTCAAAGCATGCTCATAAAATAGCACACCAACACTACGTATAATCTCTTCGGCGAAGTACAAAATACCCAAGTTCCAAAAGTACCCGAGTTGCGCGCTAAACACTGAGCAACTAATTTAGCTACATTATAAATTACTTTATATACATATATCGCGCAAACGAAACATATTTCTGCATCATTAAAGCCTGTTCGTGCGTCATAGGGCCGAAATACCGAAAGTGAAACCCTGGGAAGTACAGCTGCAAAAAATTACGTTAAATAGCTGACCGCGTTTTCTTTCCCGCATTACAAGATCGCCAGTGCTACTGAAAACCGCTTTATGAATGAGTTCGTTGGTGCAGCAAATTATTCTTAGACAAAGCCTGCGAAACACAAAGGTCCTAGTGTTGTAGGCAAGTGGTTTTTGAGCTGCTGCACTTTTAATGTTGGCACGTGGGGGTTGTGGAATGAAAGTTGGATGTTAGAGCTGGATCTAATTTCCTTTTTTTACATTTCAGTACGCCCAGTTAGCACCACTGCAAATCCCGTCACCTTGCCCAACGTACTCATGCCGAGATTGTAACGCTTGTTGCACAGATAAACTGTAACGTAATTGTTTTTATGTGCCAATTTTGCGATGGATGTCACCTAATTGGTGCGCAATATGTAACATTCGTTGTTCGTAAAATTCCCGTAGACACCAATAGTGGAAATACTTAACACAATGTATTTCTAAATCTTTCGACAGTCATTACAATATGTTGAAAAACGTCTGGAGATTGCGAGATTACAGCAAAATGTATTTACTTAAATAATACTTAAAAGGAACAGAGGCAAAGCGCAAAGCATTTTCTGTTTAAATATTTACAGCAGCCCTAGAGATATGAGACACAGCTTTAGAGCACTCTTCAACAAAGTGTCTTCGATTGCCAAGAACTCCCCGCTCATTATTGGAGGGGTCTTTAATGCTCCCTATCACACATGGGGATATACATGGAACACAAAGAAGGAAGAGGATCTATGGAATCTCGCTATGGATCGGGGGTTATGCTTGGTTACCGATCGGGCGTACCCCACCCGTTGTGGCACGTCCACATACAGGGACTCCACACCGGATCTCACTTTTGTTAATAACATAGGAGGAGCTAGTTGGGAAAACTCGAACATTGATCACGGAAGCGATCATTACATCATTCACATAACCATAGACCTACCGAGACAGGAAACTAGAATCTTCAAATTCACGGACTGGGACCAGTTTAGGAAAGTCAGGGCGAAAAGAGGGAAACGGGGGCCTTTAGGTATAAAGGAGTCATTTCAAACATGGGTTAACCAGCTCAGAGAGGACGTCAAAGAGGCCTCTAAGGAAATCAAGACACAGGAAAATATTGAGGCTATGGACAGCAGGCTGGCGCATTTGATTGAGGCCAAACAGGCTATAGTTCAGAGATGGAAAACGCAAAGACTTAACAGAAGGCTAAGGAAAAAATAGCACAATTAAACAGAGAAATTGATGAGCACTCGAAGACACTCGTGAAACAACAGTAGGATGAGATCTGTAACTCCGCGGATGGCAGAATCAAACATGGAGGTAGCTGGAACCTCCTTAAGCACTTGCTCAACCCGAATGAAACAAGGACAAACAAGAGAACAGTATAGCCAAGTTGGTTCATCAGGAGAGCCAAGACAAAACACCGGCAGAAATCATGGATAGACTCGCCGCCAAATATCTCCCACTTAAGCAACCAAACGAAGCAGAAGATAACGTCGAATATTGGGGTGGCATATGTGAAGAAATTGACCTGGATTACACTGAGAGTGAAGTCAGGGCGGCTCTTCACAGTCTTAATGGTAGATCAGCAGCTGGACCTGATGGAATAACTAACAGGAATTTAAGAAATCTGGATGATGAATCAATTTCCTACCTAATTGAACATTTTAATGAATGTTGGAAGAAGGGGATATACCAAGAGGAATGGAGGATGACCAATACTATCCTCATACCTAAGCCAGGCAAACAATTAACTCTCAACAACCTCCGTCCTCTTTCTTTTACGTCATGTCTAGGCAAAGCAATGGAACATGTCATCCTAAATCGGGTCACGAAATACGTTGAGCAGAACGACATCCTCCCGTACAATCTCATTTGCTTTCGACCCGGGTTGTCAACTCAGGATGCTATGCTCTTAATCAAACACCAACTCGTACAGGCCAGCCCAACGCACACGAAAGCTCTTCTAGGTATGAATGTGCAAAAAGCTTTTGATCGTTTAAAACATAAGGCAATACTTGACTTTCTCTCGGAGATGGGGTTAGGCAAGAGGCTTTTTAACATGATTAAGGACTTTCTTATAGAGACAGAACAGCCAACCTCATCATGGGAGAACTTAAGTCAGAAGCTAAGAATTTGGGAAACATGGGCACTCCACAAGGAGCTGTGCTCTCGCCCATGCTATTCAATTTAGTAATGTCTAAGGTTTCAAGAAATTTAGAGAAAATCGAGGGTATACATTATGTCGTATATGCCGATGACAGTAACCATTTGGAGTGCCAAGGGTAATGTAGGAGAGACAGAGACCAGACTACAAGAAAGTGTATATGTTGTGCAGAACACACTGGAAGACATGGGGCTGAAATGCTCGGCAGCCAAGTCGGAACTCTTGGTCATTAAACATCGCAGAAAAGGTCGTAAACCAAGAGGCTACATTCCGGAAGAGGAGCCAAGAGTGTGCTTATGACTCATGAAGAAACCGCAATCAGGCTAGTTGGAAAAATCAAGGATTCTTGGTTATAATATAGAGGAAAACAATGCCAATTATAGTAGAATACAGCATATCTCGAACAAAACAGATGAAGTCATTAGGTTATTAAGGAGAATTACCAACAGACACAGAGGCTTGGGGGAAGACAGTGCTTTGAGGCTAATACATTCTTTTGCTTTGTGTCACTTCACTTACGTGGCCGGATTATTCAAATGGAAAGGCAGAACTTAACAAACTCAATGTCATGATCAGGAAACTTGTTAAAATAGCCCTAGGGATACCGAGTACTGCGGCAAATGACAAGCTCATGAGTCTAGGAGTCCACAACACAATGGAAGAAATCGCTGAGGCGCAACAGCTAGCGCAACACGAAACATTTAAAAAAAAACACGAGCAGGCAGAAAGATATTACAGATAATAGGTGTAGAACCTAATAGATCAAGGAGCCCAATAGAGGCTGAAGTGGAATTAAATACTGAAGTTAGGGATAGGATCAGAACCAACCCTCTCGCCAGAAACATGAATCCAGAATATAATATCAAAAGGAGAAAGGCAAGAGCTAAAGCACTCTTGCAGGAGATAGAACAGCAGAACCAACTGGCAGCTATAGTTGATGCTGCCTGGGTGAAAGGTAAAGAAGCCTATACGGCCATTGTATCAAATTCGCAAGGAAAGGTGCAAGACGCTATCACTATTTTTACCAAGGAACCCATGGTGGCAGAACAAGTGGCAATCGCTCTAGCCATCAGGAGTAATAAGTGGGCCTTCATTTACAGTGATTCAAAAGCCGCTATAAAAAGTTTTGATAAAGGCTACGTAGCTGGAGTTGCAGCTAAACTATTTGAAAACATTAGGATTAGGAGAACAGAAATCCGATGGTTTCCTGCACATATGGGGAAAGTGGACGAGACTCGGGTAAACCTCAACGAGGTTGCGCATGACTTGGCACGACGACTTGCTAACTGTGACAGTCATAACCGAGCCGTTCACCATCAGGCCGGGGAATATGGAGATCATTTAATAACTTATAATGAGATAACCAAACACTACTATCTAGGACGCAGGCAATTCCCATTGCCACACTCAAAGCTAAACAGGGCTCAGGCAGTCTCGCTGCGCTTATTGCAAACGGGTACATACCCCACGCCGTACCACATTAACAAAATATATCCAGAGAGGGAGATTAGGATGGAATGTAATAATTGTAATGGCATCATTGAAATCAAACATATGCTCGCGGGGTGCCCCGCAACTCTTCCCAGCCTCCTGGAAGAATGGACTCGATGGCAAAAAAGAATACAAAGCTCATTGCTCTAAGACCAACTAAGGGCTGTCCAGAGGGCCCATGATGTCGCTGAAGGGCTTGGCCTGACAGTGCCAACGTGGGAGCGGCCCGCCTCGGCTTAAGTCGAGCCTCCGGACCTCTTTAAATAAAGTTTACACACACACACGCAACTATATATTGGTCCACAAAAAGTATTTTCGAACTAAGAAAATAGCATGGCAGCATCGATGCCTTATTAGTTGGAAAGGTAAACAAATTCTTTTCCATTACATTGATTTGCTTCTACTTTGACATTTTCACCATTTAAATGAAAACTAAAACAAATATTCCCCATATATTTTCTTGAATTCATTGTCGATTGGATATGATTGTGATTACCAAACAATAGAGCGCCACTATGCCCTTTCTCTCCTTTTTCCGCTTCAAGCATTGTGCCTGTAGCAGCACTGCTGCCATATAATGAATGTTTCGAAGTCGCCCAGTTTTCTATTCCCAGCATTCTGCTCGCTCATCACACAGTGAGGATTTCGACTCATGAAGTACTTATTCTATAGGCAGCAGAGGAGGGTTTCTGGCCAGTTGCCGCTTTTATGTGCGCGTACTACGTGACGCTTGCGGTTGAACGAATGTTCTACGTCCGGCGGCATGGATATTACACTCGCATTGCTGCATCTAATAAACATACCAAAGAGAGTAGACGGCGAAATAGCAGCCACCCTACCCAATTGGTAGGGTATCGCGCGCGCAATGTGACAGATGTGGGCTGAATTCCCACATGCTATTAGTCGTATTTCCGCCTACTCCCATTTCTCTCTACCTTATGTATACATGCCCTATAAAAAAAAACAGGATTTCCCTTGGTTTCCTTGTATGAAAGCATGACATGAAGTTAACTAAATAGGACACTTGCAGATTATTTGAAATGCATAGTTTTTAGTAAAGCATTTTGAAAGTAGTGGTGTAAAATCTATTATGCGCCGATACCGAAACTGAGACGCCGGCTATTCAAACTTCACAAGGGGAGCACAGCGAACGCGATTAAGCCAACGCTGGTGCGTGGCGACTCTGCTTCAGAGTATGGAACGCTTAATATACTCGACGTATAGCAAAAGGTATTTAGTTAGAAAGCCTGCGAACGTACCAACAACCATGGCAGAGTGGGGAACGCTAACGTGGAACGCCGTGACCCTCTGCTGCGTTATCTACAAGGACAGGCGAACGAGGAGGACAATGCGTTGAAAGAGGGAGAATGGCCCTGGTTAAGATGTCAGTGAGGCGATAGCACAAGGCAATTGTGGTCCGTGTTGAGCGACAATGACTTCGTAGTCATTGGGTGCCTACCCAAAACAAGGGATGTGAACTAGCCTGCTCTTTTCCGAAGCGGTAAAGAGAACTGGGAGCCAGTAATACAGGGTGCCAGTAAAGCCTAAATCAGAACTCACGAAAACTCGTCTATAGCGCCGCCTATGCCCACTACATAAGGTATTTAGAGGGTATCTTCTCGTATAGGATACCTTCTCGTAAGGTATTTTAGCGGAATTAGCGTTTAACAGCAGCGCAAGTAATATTAACGTTTACTTGTGAATACGACAGCGCCCGTTGAAATAAGCCCCGTCAGCGTTAGGTCTATCAAGTTGTCACATTGAATTATGGTCCTGTTCGTTTCCAACATATCGTTTTATTGGTTCTATATTTTGCCATGAATCTCCAGCACCAAAGTACAAATGGCAGGTGCTGTTTCGAGATCTGTCCTCGATGTAAGCCAGTGGGTTCGGAAATTGGTTTTCACTCGTTGCTACGCAGGCTTTTGTCAGCTAACATTCAAGAAGTTGTATTACAGCACCCGGTGCCTTAGCATATCTCATGCATAGCATGATGACATCTCAGGCGCTATAGCAGTTTGCAGGGTGAGAATCAGGCGCTCATATGTCTCAAGTGAGAAAAGCCGGTTGTGTCAAAGCAAACATCCAGACATGTGGTTGATAATAAACTAAAGCACACAGAAAGCTTTTTTACAAGTTCATTTCGTCATTCTTGAATCACAGCGTGATCACGTGCCATTGTGCATTGGATTACACATCTGCAGGTTAAAAACCACTGTTGCCGCACTGATTAAAAGCTCCACCACCACTGTAAACTATCCCATATTATGCAACTACCATCAAATACAATACCAAGGGGCAAGTTGACAATGAACAGTACTTTTTTTCTACCATCTTTTTTAGAAGTGAGTACCCAGAATTATGTACATTAGTATAGAGGTACTTGTGCACACTATTGGGAAAAGTCGAATTACATGCGCAATGTTCAAGTATTTGGGGCTGTTTGCAGCAGTCGTCCGTCCGCACATCAGGCTCGTGATTACAGCAGCCCAAAAATAAGCCGTGCAAAACGTGTTGTTCTGCCATATTGCAGCTCAGAATTCCTGATGTCACTGTACCGGTACCTGAAGCCTCAAAGAAGGAGCTGCAAAGGAATATTTATAGAGTTAAATATAGATAAAATTCCAGCCTAACGGAATCATTGTTCTCAGCAGATATGGTTGTAGGAATAAATATTTCTAAAATTGAATGCTCATATTTAGTAGCACTAATCATTTCTTCAAGCAGGCTCAAATTGATTTACTTGAATGGCAGCGCCGCAGATATAATAGAAGACGACATAGGCTGCTTTATATTCCACGTCTGCATGCTATAACCAATATTCTAAAGCTTTAGAGGTTCATGGCACTTTATGCATAAATCAATTTGAGCAAATAACAACAATGGCAGTTTCACAAAAAGTGGAATTATTATAAGTGAAAACAATGTTGAGGGTTGTGCTGGAGCTCATCACATAAGGTTTTAAGGAGACACGTATGCGAAATGGCCTGACGCAGCATGCCTGACGACTGCTGCTGTGAAGCAAGAGCAGCGCCATGGCACATAACACACGTGTGACAATGCCGGTGCAATAAAAAACACCGTCATTGGCATTACAGGTGCAGGGGTGTACGAGATGTCACTTGCGGAGAAACGTTCGTCTTTGCCCGTGCCGTTAAATCGCGTAGATTATATAGCTTCCCGTTGAATGTATTTTATGCTTAGACAAGTTCAGGCTGTAGGGCCGAGACTTTGTAGCGATGCCTCATGCTATGTTATTTGTTTTCGCACACAATGTGCAATGTACAGCTGCAGCGGAAAAAATATCAGCACAAGTGACCGATCAGCCGATCAGATAAATTGTGGCGCGCAACCCTGTCTTTCCCTAGCACGCCGAAAACGAGAGTGCCAGGCACTCCCTCTTTGATGTATGAATCATGAGGGAATTTAGGTAATTGTGCACTGGAAGAAGAGCACCGTATGCGGTAGTTTCCCTGTTCCGGTCATCGGCCGCTTGTGCTAATATTATTTCGCTGCAGCTGTACATCAGATACTTACTTACCACTTGCCCCAGAAGCAATTTTTTTGGTAAATGACATTTTAAGATATGCTAGATTGCCCAATATTTGCAAGGTATGGTTTCTGTGGATTTTGCTGTCTGTCATACCTTTATGTGCAAACATATTTGCTTGTACTATGCAAGAAAACTGAAATTTTACAGTTTAACATCACTTCTATAGCTGGCTTTAAAGATATGTATATATATATATATATATATATATATATAGCAAGACGTTTGGCGAAGCGAGTGGGGTTGAATATTAATATGCAGAAGACAGAGGTAATGTTCAATAGCCTGGCAAGCGAACCAGAATTCAGAACTGCTTGTCAGCCTCTAGAGTCTATCCAGGTCAATTGCTCACCGAACACCCTGATCATGCGAAGGAAATTTACGGAAGAATAAAATTGGCTTAGAGTGAATGCGGCAGGCACTACAAAATCCTGACTGGGAGCTTAGCACTGTCGCTGAAAATAAAAGTGTACAATCACTACATTTTACCGGTGCTAACATGTGGGGCACAAAATTGGAGGTTAACAAAGAATCTTGCGAACAAGAGCCGCACAAAGAGCGATGGAACGAAAAATGTTGGGCCTAACGTTAAGAAACAGGGAGAAGGTGGCCTAGATCACAGAGCAAACGGGGATAGCCGATATTCTAGTAGGAATTAAGAAGAAAAATGCAGCTTGGCAGGCCATGCAATGCGTAGAATGTATAACTGCTAGACAATGAGAGTTACAGAATGTATACCAAGAGAATGGAAACGCAGTTGAGGGCAGCAGAAAACTAGGTGCGGTATTGAAGTTAGGAAATTTGCAGGCCCAAGTTGAATCAGCTAGCACAAGACAGGGGTAATTGGATATCGCAGGGAGAGGCCTCCGTCTTGCAGTGGACATAAATATAGGTTGATGATAATGATGTTTCTATAATGCTATTACGACAGCTTGAGTAATAGGTAATCTCAACCCTTGATGGCATTCTGCAGTTTTATGTTACACTACAATTTTATGCCGACAGCGGAAAAGTAAGCAACCTTGGTGTGCCTCAAGTGCAAAAGCTTGGATCCGCCGTTTGTATGCCTGTGCCACATGATTTGTCTTTCGTTGCTACATGAGAAGTATCAAAAAATGTGACCCGCAATTATTGATAGCCCCACATAAATATGATGCTGCGAAAGTTGTTATTTACGAATATGTCTATGTACACCTCCTTTTCCACAATACGTCATTGTAAGGCATCCCCAAATTTTGCCTACATTTTCGCATCCTAGTCGCAGATTGATAGGTGAGTAAAATAGAAATTATTCCTCAATACCCTGCCTAAGTTGTCGGTACTATTGTATTGTATTGAAACGTGAGATGTCTCGTCCTCGTTTTTCTATTACCGAATGCATGGTTGTCATAGCTTCGAGTATTTAAATGTGCCTCAGTTTAGATTATTCCTAAACGGACACGGAATGCTTTTTTTTTGTCAAGTGCGATTTGATTAGCAAAAAAAATTGCTGCTGGGCAGAATGATAATTCGCTTGCTCATACCTATCCCTTCACTGAAAGATGGTCTCAGGTAACTTTAGAATGACCAAGGCTAAGCCAATTTTTTCTACCAATATTTTTCATCAACCTATATCACGTCGTATTTTAGCTCTGAAGTGTGGCCCATGATTCCTTCATTACCTAAGATAGAGGACATACCAGAAAAACGTTTGGTATGCCTAGTAATTACTCAATCTAAGAAAACTCGAAACCTTGGGACAGAAATGGACCATGCACCCGCTGCCATGATTTCACATTGTTAAAAAACATGATGTGTTGAACCTAAAGTTCATTTGAAACAGAATTTTTAAGGATCCGTTATCTTTAGAATCTATGTTAGCTCACCTCGTGCTTATCAATTTCGGCGCACTTCGTCATCTTGAAGAGAATTAAGGAGTGATGCCTTATTTTCTATTGCATGCAAAGTCATGGACCATGCAATTTTTATCTGCATCGAGCCTAATTTTTTATACAATGTGCTACAGGTATGTCAGCACGATTATTGAATAGTTTTGCTCAACCGAGCGTGTTGAGTTTGCATATGCAATACCCTCAGCATAAGATAAACTGGTAATAAAAACTGATCATTTATTTATATCATATAGAGCATTCGATGTTGATCAAAATTGCTCATTTATGTTTAAAATGAACACATACAGCTTAAAACAAATAGAATATACGGAGATCAAGCGCGCAAGTTTAAATCTCTGTCAACCATGTAAACAAAGGCTTTGTATCTAACGGGAATGCATATATTTTTTAACAGCGCAGCCCTTTACGCCGAGCGTTAATCCGTAACGTGCGAACTGAGAATGTGTCCAGATCCTGGCGCTCGTGCAGAGACGGTCTAAGCGCATCCCACTGTGAACTAGCGAAGCTGTGCCTGGCTAAGTCTAGTTAAGCATGGGTGGGACTACTTTCAAACTTATTCAGTCATCGCTAGCCAATCGATAGCCAATCAAAAGCTGAACAATTCGATAATCGATTAACAATCAATAAATTCTGGAAAATGCTGGGGATGTCTCTGTTGCGCTTAGCATAGCCTAAATACGTGGCCAATACTTTGCGGTAGCCAATCGATAGCCAAGCAATAGTTAATCGGTAATCAATAAACAATCAATAAATCCCGGAAAATGTTGGGGATGGCTTGGTAGTGCTTAGCCTAACCCAAAAGCCAGGACTAGCTAGGTGGCCATCAGCTCCTCTGTCTCTTTAACATTATTCCTCCAGTGCAAGCTACGCTATTTTTATTACATGCCTTGCAACGTGTAATATCATAAAATATTTCTTTATTCTCAACAAAGCCTAAAAGCTTTTTCATGCAATTTTTATTTCTATGCACTAAGTCGCGTACAAGCTATGCCGACATGCGAGCACCACGTCGAGCAGATATCCAGCGTAAGACGTAAACACAACCATGTGACAAAGACGAAGGCGATGTATGATACTCGTAGAAAGCAAATTACACTTAAGAATTGTTATGACAGATGCAAGCACGGAAAAGTGCGACACGTATCAATGTCATGTACAAAAGACTTATGTGCGCGTGTCTGGTGCGGCGGACGATCAGTAACCATAAAAGAAGAAAAAGAATGGCGGGATTCGGCGCGCGCTCGCCTAACACGGCACCTCGGCCAACAGCGAATCACGAAGACACACGATTGCTGGAAGAGGGAGCAGAAGAAGAAGAGAAGGAAGGCAACGTTCGAAAAGAAGGCCGGTGTGCGGAGTGGTCGAGGCAAGGTTGTCGGGCTCTGGGTCCGAACCTCAAGACCTCAAGAGCACCCGTCGGAGAAGTGAGGCTGTCTGACTGTGGGTCCGAGTCTCAAAGACTTCAGGAGGGCCGGGCGGAGAAGCGAAGCTGTCGGGCTGCGGGCCCGAGTTTCATAACTTCAGCGACGATCCGGCCTCTGTTCTACCTCCAGCCTTTGGTGTCCGTGGGTCCTGCAGTGACATGGTGCTGAAGGCAAGCCCTACCTACTTTCCTCCTGTGACTTCTTGGCCGAGCTGCGGACGATCGTCAAGACGCAAGTAGTGTCTCATCGTCTTATACTCACGCGACCGACGCACTGCATCTGACGCTGTCACAACGCCGCCCCGTACAGCGCTGCACCGACGCTACCAAGTAATTGTGACCGGTCACGAACTTTAATTACTGTTATATATATAATTATTTATTGTGAGAGAACATTTAAAAGTGCATGAACTTTTATATTAATCTTAGTACCTTGGTTAGTTAGCTTGTGTGTGACAGTTTGTGTTAATTATATGTTCATGTCTTGTTAACAATCGGCTTCGTTGTTTCTTTTCCCCACTGCGAATTAGTCTCAGTGGTGGCCACAATAATTCGAACCGTGCAAGTACAAATACATTCTCGGGTAAACAACCCTTCGTTGACCTAGGAAGATCAAATCATCACAAATTGGCGTCCACGACAGGACGAAGCCGGTTGTTCACAGTTGCTTTAGCGACAAGTGAATATGAGTTTGGCAGAATTTATTACGTTGGGTGAGCGCTTGGGGCTGCAGGGCGCGGAGCTGAGAAATTGGGCGGACGAGCAAGTCACCAAAGCTCGGGAGGAAGATGCGAAGGCGCGTGAGGAACGGGCAGCGGAAAGAGAGGCGACCAAACAGCGCCTTGAGCTAGAAGAAAAGAATTTGCAGTTGCGTCTGAGGCTCGCTGAGGTGGGAGAAAGCAGTGGGAGTGGGAATGGTGCAAGTCACACGAACCAAGCGGAAGTCTTGGCCCCCATCAACCCACATAATCTGATCCCCATGTTCAATGATTCTCGAGATGACCTCGACGCATATTTAAAGCGCTTTGAACATGTAGCCACGGGACAGGGCTGGCCAAAAGAAAAGTGGGCCACCGCTCTCAGCTTGTGCCTCGGTGGGGAAGCACTGAAAGTGTTTGGTCGTTTATCGCCCGAAGACTCCCTGGATTACAACAAAGCAAAACTAGCATTGTTAAAACAATTTAGGTTTACTTCTGAGGGATACCGAGAGAGATTCCGGCAAAGTAAACCACAGGATGGAGAAACCGGCAAGCAGTATGCTACTCGGCTTTTCAGCTACTTCGACCGTTGGGTGGAGATGGCAAACCAGGGGAAGACGTTCAATGCGGTTCGAGACTTGATAGTCGCAGAACAATTCTTGAATAACTGCCATAGTAGCTTGGCGCTTTTTCTTCGTGAGAGAAACTGCAAGACTGTGGATGAGGCCTCGGAAGCGGCCGATCACTATTTGGAGGCACAGAGGCAGCATAATTTGCTGGTGTTCAAGGAGAGGCTAGAACAAAATCCTGGCAAAGAAACGAATGAGAAACCAGGTGTGAAGTCTCAAGTCCGTTGCTTCATATGTGATAAGATAGGACACAAGACATCAGATTGCCGTGTGAAGACAAAACAGCCATATTGTGAATATTGCCGCAGATATGGACACGATGTGCAATCATGCAGACGAAATGAACCAGGTGCCAAAGGCTCATCAGCATGCTGCATACTACCTCCCGACCAGCAAAAAGATGCACGGGAATGCTTTGAACGTAGTACCAAGCAGCAAGATGAGACATTTTCTAATGCTTTGGGAGTCTGGTCTAGCAAGTCTTTTGACATGCCGGTGTTGAAAGGAGAGCTTTTTGGACAGACCGTTTGGGTTCTGCGAGATACAGGAAGCAATAGTATAGTCGTACGACGAGATCTTGTACCGGACGCAGCAATGATAGGCACTGAGTCTATCATACTACTGGCTGATGGTAGCTCTATTAACGTTCCGGAAGCGGAAGTCAACATTTCATCACCGTACTTCTCCGGTGTTACGGTCGCAAAGTGCATGGAGAGACCATTGTATGATGTGATCATTGGTAACGTTCCTGGAGCACGCCAACCCATGGAGCCAGATCCCAATTGGAAATCATCCTCGTTTACTTCTGTAGCAAGTACATCACGCGAGATGAGCACTACGAAAGAAGACAGTGGTTCTCTGCAGGTTATAGTGGGTGCCAAGATCTCGAAACCATGTTCCCCGGTGGGCGTTAGAGCTTTACAATTGTCAAGAGAAATGTTTCGGACAAAGCAGCAGGAAGACACAACACTTCAAGTTTGTATAAGCAAAATCGGGAAAAATATTCCGGGAAAAGGTACAACCGCCCATTCGTTCTACCTGGATAAAGGCGTGTTGTACAGATGCTATCAAATATGCCCAGGAAAAATAATCGATCAAGCAGTGGTACCGAAGTGCCTACGCCTCGAAGTCCTTAATATGGCACATGACAACTCCTTGTCTGGGCATCAAGGCATACGGAAAACCACGGAACGGGTCCTTGGATCATTTTATTGGCCCGGCGTCCAAGAGGACGTTAAAAGATTTGTGAGATCGTGCGATGTATGTCAAAGAACCTTCCCAAAAGGTAGAGTGGGCAAGGCTCCACTGGGACGAATGCCGCTTATAGATACCCCATTCGAACGGGTAGCGGTAGATATCATCGGTCCCTTGACTCCAACATCGAGTAAGGGCAACCGATATATACTCACTCTTGTGGACTTTGCAACTCGCTTCCCGGACGCCATCCCTTTACCTTCTATTGACTCAGCAACTGTAGTCGAAGGGTTGGTTGAGATGTTCTCAAGGATCGGTTTCCCACACGAGATCCTTCGTGACCAGGCATCTTGTTTTACATCAGAGTTGGTGAAAGAAATCAATGATTTACTCGCCATCAAGCATCTCAGTTCAACGCCTTATCATCCAATGTGTAATGGAATGGTGGAGCGCTTCAACGGAACCCTTAAGATGATGCTGCGGAAAATATGCCAAGAGAAACCAAAAGCCTGGGATCGATATCTTGCTCCTCTTCTTTTTGCGTACCGTGAGGTGCCACAAACCAGCCTCGGTTTTTCGCCATTTGAATTGATATACGGACGACAAGTACGAGGACCCTTGGCCATACTCAAGGATCTCTGGACAAGAGACAGGCTCAAGGAAGATGTTAAGACGACATATGCATATGTCCTCGACCTCAAAAACCGACTAGAAGAGACTTTGAAGTTAGCTCACCAGAACTTGTGCAAAGCTCAGAAGACTCAGAAGGGGTACTACGACCGAAACAGTTGTCGTCGACAGCTGAAGATAGGAGATCGTGCACTCATACTCCTCCCAACCAGTGATAACAAACTCATGATGCAATGGAAGGGACCATTTGTAGTCACTGGAAAGAAAAACAACTTTGACTACTGGTTGGACGTAGGCCATACCACTAAATTATTCCACATCAACATGCTGAAGCGGTATGAAGAGCGCCAACCACTAGCTAGGTTCCAAACTTCCTCGTTTATAGTGATTGACGAACCAGAAAATGAAGCCCCTTACCACGCTTTAAAGCAGAAGCAGGTGGGGGTATCAAAGGCATTCCTCAGAAAAGGTTGGAGCTGATTATTTAAGTAGGTCAGGATCAGCTATTGAATCTTGCACTTTGGGAGTTCATGCTTCTGTATGCTTTCTTGTTTCTTTTATTGTTTTTTGTGGTTGAAGTCTGCATGTCGCTCAATCTGTTAGTACATGCACTGTATAAAGTCTCACGAGACCACGCGCATCGCCACAGTTTTTTTTTTATTATTTTCGCTTCATCAAAAAAAAAACTTTTCGAAAAGGGGGACTTTTTGTCATGTACAAAAGACTTATGTGCGCGTGTCTGGTGCGGCGGACGATCAGTAACCATAAAAGAAGAAAAAGAATGGCGGGATTCGGCGCGCGCTCGCCTAACACGGCACCTCGGCCAACAGCGAATCACGAAGACACACGATTGCTGGAAGAGGGAGCAGAAGAAGAAGAGAAGGAAGGCAACGTTCGAAAAGAAGGCCGGTGTGCGGAGTGGTCGAGGCAAGGTTGTCGGGCTCTGGGTCCGAACCTCAAGACCTCAAGAGCACCCGTCGGAGAAGTGAGGCTGTCTGACTGTGGGTCCGAGTCTCAAAGACTTCAGGAGGGCCGGGCGGAGAAGCGAAGCTGTCGGGCTGCGGGCCCGAGTTGCATAACTTCAGCGACGATCCGGCCTCTGTTCTACCTCCAGCCTTTGGTGTCCGTGGGTCCTGCAGTGACATGGTGCTGAAGGCAAGCCCTACCTACTTTCCTCCTGTGACTTCTTGGCCGAGCTGCGGACGATCGTCAAGACGCAAGTAGTGTCTCATCGTCTTATACTCACGCGACCGACGCACTGCATCTGACGCTGTCACAACGCCGCCCCGTACAGCGCTGCACCGACGCTACCAAGTAATTGTGACCGGTCACGAACTTTAATTACTGTTATATATATAATTATTTATTGTGAGAGAACATTTCAAAGGGCATGAACTTTTATATTAATCTTAGTACCTTGGTTAGTTAGCTTGTGTGTGACAGTTTGTGTTAATTATATGTTCATGTCTTGTTAACAATCGGCTTCGTTGTTTCTTTTCCCCACTGCGAATTAGTCTCAGTGGTGGCCACAATAATTCGAACCGTGCAAGTACAAATACATTCCCGGGTAAACAACCCTTCGTTGACCTAGGAAGATCAAATCATCACAATCAAGCAACATTTTGGGATTCTGTATCTCTTCTATTACACAGTAGGACATACCCATTCTATTCGGATTTGTTAAATTAGCGAAAATAAAGTAAATCGAAAAATGAAGTAAAATATTTCACCATTTCAATAAATGATTCGTATGCCATGGATACTTTCAAATAAACTTTCAACATACATGTATATCTGCAAACATATTCGGAAGATAGTGACGACCTAACTTGCCAGACAGGCATTTGAAACGCGGGAAAGTAGGAAGACAGAATTTCGAATTAAAATATATTTCATAAGTTACTGAGTCAAGTCTATAGTATCCATCGATCTCACGTCTTGCAGTATTCAAGTATCTTCAAGGATCCCCTGCCGCGCAATACTCGTGCCACATATTAGCGGCCTTTCTGCCTGTCTGGCATCGTCCATTAGAAGGTTCAATGTTGGCAATATTTTTTCACAGTGATAGCTAGCGACAGTGATTACCGAATCATTCAGAAGCATTAAGTCTTGATAGTATTAGGAGGTGCCAATTGGAATATTACCCTAGGTATTAGCAAGTGCTTTCATGCCGCTTTTACTAGGAATCATTCCTAATATCCTCACATGCACAGCACTAACAAAGTTGTTTCGCTTGATCTATGGAACTTATTTATCTATAATTAAGAACATGAAAGTACTTACCTAATAGGCATTAGTAGTGCTCTGATTTGAAGTGTCGCTTTTGAGCTGCGAGTGATTCAAGCTGCCACTTTTAAGGCAGAGAGCTGACGCCTACGTGTCTGCCCAGCCCACTTGTGTGATACCGTGTATGAACATTTTGTATGCTGCAGCATACCAAAGTAGAAGAAAACAACCTTTCAGTATAAATCTACATACATTTTCGGCGAGATAGTGATTAGTAACAAATAAGAAAAAAATGACCGTAGGTTGCACTGGAGGCGTAAAGCTAACAGACAATGGAGCTGATGGGCACTGTTATGATTTGGTTTTCCTAAGTCACCACGGGGTTGTTAGCCCGGGAGTGTACTTATACTTGTATGGTTCGAATTATTCCGGCCACCACTGAGACTAACTCGCAGTGGGGAAAAAAAAACAACGAAGCCGATTGCTAAAGAGACATGAACATACAATTAACAAAAACTGTCACACACAGAAACCAACTAACCATGATAACAACACTAATGGAAACGTTCATGCACTTCTAGATGTTCTCACACACTAAAGAATTATGGAAAACAGCAAAGTGCGTGATCGGTCACACTTGGCATGCATCGGTGCAGCTGTACGGGGCCGCGTTGCGACGGCCAGTCAGCTGCAGGACGTCGGTCACGTGCGGTTAAGACGCTGCTTGCTTCTTGAGGATCATCCGCAGCTCGGCCAAGGTGTCGCAGCAGAGGAGTAGGTAGGGCTTGCCTTCAGCATTACGTCGCCGGGATCCATGAACACCAAAGGCTGGAGGTAGCACTGACGCCGGATCGTCGGTGAAGTCATGAAACTCGGGCTCGCTGCCCAACAGCTTCGCTTCCACGCCCGGCGCTCCTGAAGTCTCGAGGCTCGGACCCACAGGCTGACAACCTCACTTCGTCGACTCCGCACACCAGCCTTTTATTTTTTTGAACGTCGCCTTCCTTCTTCTTTTGTTCTGCTCCCTCTTCCAGCACCCGTGTTAATTCGTGATTGGCGGTTGGCTGCTGTACCGCGACCGGAGTGCTCGCACCGAATCAATCCATTCTTTTTCTTCTTTTATGGCCACGGGCCGTCCGCCGCACCAGACACGCGCACCTAAGTCTTTGCACACGACAGGCACCTAGATAGTCCTAGATTTTGGGCTAGGCTAAGCACTAAGTTATGAGCATATAATGCCCCAGAACCTTGGAACAGCTATGTAAAACAGGAAGTTGAAATATTACACCAGTCGGGCCAAAACCATTTTTTTTCCGCGTTGGTGTTATCGATGAACAAGCTGTGATGTGTCATAGTTCTTAATAAATATGGCTGTTGTATAGAAAGAGTTCAGGCTATATATTTAGCTGTAAATGTTTTGGAGTTAGATCACAGGCTCCATTAAAACTCTTTAGCAACGTCATACCCCGAGAACTTGTCATTCAAGACAAAAAGAAAGATAGATTCGCGCCTAACGTTTCAATTATACAGGTTTTACGGAGTTGCTAAAGTCGGCGACATGAATAAACCCATGAGGGGAGAATCATCGCTAAGGTCATGGTCATTAGCAAAACAATAGGATTTGTTGCGTTACGAAAATTATTTTATTACGGGATGTGTTACCTGCTGCCAGAATTATCCAATCAGATCAGTCTTGTCAGATAAAAGTTTGAGCTCGAGTACAGATTAGGCATCATGGAACCGCGTGCTCGCATCAGTTATGAGAATTGAAATTAGCGTACTGCGCTTTTTTCATGAATGTTAAATCTTTGGGTTGACCCCCCCCCCCCCTTGCGAGAAAGGCTAATAAACATACCCATAGCTCTGTAGTTTTTCTTTACCCTTTGCGTAATGTTATGAGCGTTTACTGCGAACTTTTAGAGGCTGTTTTATATCGAAGTCCTTAACAAAGCCATAATTGCGTATAAGAAAGACATCTAAGGGCTATTCAAAACAAATGTTTTATAAAACACCTGCACAGATTTCTTCAATCCAATGTCCTCAATTCGAAACGTATGTCAATAAATTACAATTGTTGCAGTTTTTCGCACACAAAAGGAATATTGCGAGACGATATTTCAAATCAGTCAAAAAATAAAATATACAGAGGAATTGTGTAAGTTGATAATCTGCCTGAGGCTGCAATTATTGCGTCCAGGTGGTTATAATACACATGCTGTCTGATTCTTCAATAAATAGACTTCGACAGCCGAAGTTGATCAAACAACCAATCAGGGACACCACTACGGGCATTAAATTACGCTGTTTCGCTGCTTGTGTCAACAGATTATTCTATCTATTGATCGTTGGAGGTTCCCGGAATTTCAGCTCTGTAAACGGAACATTTGTAAAAGAGATAATATTGTACCCATTGCTCAACGAAGTCAATAAATGCCACAGAGAAGTATATGCGATAAGTGGCAGCTATAACATATCAAATTTCGCTAGATACCGCCATTTCGCATAAAGTAAGTTCATATTGAAGTTGACATCATCATTTGTGTAGCATATTGTTTTCCCCATTTGAACTATGCGTGCCTGCGTTGCTATCGCAGTTGCTGCCGTAGTAATGAACACATGAGCGTGCGTCGGCTCAGCTTGCTCATAAAAATATTCACTTTATTACAACACTGTAACAAGGGGCAGTGACACCGAAAAAGCGAGTACTAAGCGCTTTGGTTTGTTACTAAGTGAACTTTCGTGTAAAAAGCGGCTGTTTGCAGAACAGCTGCAGCGAGCAATCTCAAGCGCTCAAACTGCGGATCAAGTTAAATAAAAAACTCATGCGTGCATTGAACAGCTCATACAATTCGTCGCATGTGACATCGCTGACATTAAAGATGCTCAAGCTGTTAATGTTTTCACAAGAGCGATCCTCAGGAGTTTTCGAGCAGCAAGCAAACGTCCGTGTTCGATCATGTTTGCGTGTTTAAGCCTCTTTAAAGCTAATTAGCTGAATGGTGTCATCGGCTGATTTGCGAACAGTGAACACACAGCTTATCGTGTCCGTCAAGTTATTCCCTTAACTTATTCTGTGTTTCAACAAAATTGCTGAGTTGCAATGCAGGTCTACAAAGCAGCGTACGAACTTTAACCTCTGCGTCTATACTGCCAATAAAATATATGTTTCTCACTGAATGAGATTCGCAAACCTCTTTTGTTTTTGTGTAGGTAAGATATGCTAACAGATATCACTAACATTTTTGGGTAACGACAGTTTTCAGAGGTTCACTTTTGCCTCATTCCCCATCGTGTGGCAGTCGTTATTGAAGACAATTCATCTGCTTCTGGCTCCGTGTTTCTTTCAGGCCTTCGTCAGTAAAAAAGATGACCGCGTTGGCATGCTGCACTGATAGAAAGCGAGCCCTTGGAAAGGTCTCCACTTCTGACGTCACACCCAACATGGTAAAGTCATTTCTTCCTACTCAGCACCTTTCCGCGTAGCATATAAAATCGGCTAAGCCGAGAACGAACGCCTTTCCCCAGATTTCTTAATATAAACAAGGTGATTGCAGTTGAAGACGCACGTGCAGCATTCGTTAGCGCGTTGTGGTTACAGCATTGTCGTCTTTGCCTTGATTCGCCGCATCCGAAATAGAAAAAGTAATGTGTGGTGCCATAAATATTGTACCAGAACCACGAAAATGCGGTTTTCATACCGACCGACGCGTTCAGCCAACTCACAAAATCATAACTGCTGTTGCTAGCTGAAGATACCGAAATCTCAGAAAGATACAGGTTTATTTTCGAATTGTCCTCTAGGTTCTATTTATCCAATAATAGTATTCCTTCAACGCCCAGGACTCATGTCACACAAGAAAATGAAGATAAAGAATAAAAATGTCGGGACGTGCGTTCAGAAAAGCTCTTGTAATGTTCCTTCTTTCAAAGGGACTCGGGAATTCCTAACGGCAGCCGTATTTAACCTTTCGTTCGACAGCTTTCCATTTTTCAGAGGTACTCAGGAATGCCTCACGGCAGCAGTAACCTTTCGGGCTGCAGCTTTACCAGCAGCGGTGAGGTCACTGGGTAAACAAAGCGCCATAGCAAATAACAAAATGTTGAAATATTCGCTGAGTTCATGGAATCATCGAAGCCTGAGCTGAAGGCGTCGTGCTGAGTACTAAAGTCACACGCACGTGATACAATTATGAGTTCTTGGTGTATATCTAATATCTCTGGTCGAAATGAATCGTGACCGTGCATGTTTGCGATAGCGACGTGTCTAGGCTCGCTGGGTTCAGAGGGAATGACTCTGAAGAGAAAGAGACTATATTTCTTGCACGCATTTATTATGGCGCAAGGCTCATTGCCTTGCAGAAAAGAAGATGAATATGACAGAGATGGTGGAGGTGGTCATAGTACACATGTCTCTCAGTGGAAGGCTTTAGACGTATATACAATTTATAAACGAGCCTCGTGCAAACGAGAGACTTATGGAGGTTCCTGAAGACGGTGCTGTGGTGCCGGCGGGGGAACAGCTGCTGCGATGCTTTGACCCCAGGAAGGCCATGGAGCTGAAATGATGTTGAGAGATACACAATCTTATCACAATATTTTCCTGACGTTCCCTGCTGCCTGCCATGAATAATATGGATTTTGCACATGCATATTGCCTTGATATATACTGCGTTGTTTGCATATTAGCGGTAAAAAAACTTTCACTTTCACTATTTAATGAAGAATCAGCAAAATAAGACATGGGCACATGAATGGGCGACTGCTATGCGCTTTGTCGGTGTCACATTGTGTGCTAAATATTCTAAATACGTAAATCACGAAACACGTCTACTTATATATTCAATCCAATGTCGTATGTTCAAAAATTATCCCGGTAAAATAATTTGTCCCTTTTTCATACAGGAAAAGAATGTATAGAGACGTTAATTTCGGGTCTTACAGGAATAGAAGAATGGTACCTGGCGGCGAGTACGTGTGGCCACTGGCCACTTGAACAAGAACGACGAAGTCTGTGGTGGTACGCGCGCTCCCAGAGAGGCATCTATTATTAAAAGAACATCGCTTTGTCAAGACCTCGCGTGTTAACTTCATGACATTTTAAGCGACGCCCTATGGGCTCACGTGTGTCAGGGTCAGCCTACGCGTACGCGGTATCATCATCAGCATTAGCTCGAGCGTCGTCGTCTTCTTGCACCGCTGGTTCGTTGTCGCCCCTCGGATTACGCTCCTGCTCGTGCTCGGAACGCGCTCGTGCCACTGCTCCTGCCTTCGTCTTCGTCTTTCGCACTCCATTGCCACTCACCGTTCCAGCGTAGACTTTCACTTTCTTCTCTCGTGTGTAATGGGCAGGTCGTGTTTACAGGAGTATGAACCATTGCCTAAGGGGGCATGAACCATTTATTGTCTTACGTGACGAACAGATTTAATTTTGAAGCAATTTAATTTCGAAGAATCGCAAGGGGTACTGGCAGGCAATGCTGCTAACTGCGCCACCGAGAAAACTCGAGACACCCAACGCAAGCGACAACAATGACAAGCAGAGAATTGTACAACGCAACGGAAGGAATAGTAGGAAAGGGGAGGAAACGTAGTAGATCAGGTACACACGCGATCAAGCTTGGCTTAGCCACATTTTCTCGACAATGGAAAGGCAGGTGACTGTTGGTCCTTTTGATATTATTACTTCGTGCTGTGTTTCACGTCCTTGGTTATCATCTCTACATTTTCCCCTCTCTCTTGCCGTGTTTTTGTGTGCACATTGTCTACGTTCATCAATGAGCCAAGGTGTTTCTATTCTTTTACCCGAGGCATTTCGTGACACTTTATTGACACTGTCTGATGACTCTTTGAAGAACTGATTTTTGAACCTTGATTTGAACCATAAATAGCCACCTTGAGATCTACAGATATAAGCGAGATGCTGCATATCACTTTGCCTATTAGTTAGCAGCACAATGTCGAGCGCAATACAAACCTGGAGGCTGATCCTCCACTATCATGCCCCGCCGTTTTTTATGGGAGATTGAACCCAATATTGGTTCCTTCCTGCGCCCTTTCCGTCCATACCGTGTACACCATACATAGCCGCGGGGGAAAGGTCACCCCCGTGTCAGTCCTTTGCAGGCATCAACTTTCTCCAGGCAAATAAACCCTTCCCGCTCAATGCAATTTTCACGAAATAATATTTGCACTCTATTTCTGTGCTCTGCATTTAGCTCGATTAAACTTTTTTCGTTTTCCAAGGTGCAATAAATGGCTCAAGGGAAGGCTAGTCTTTTTCGGATATGAATATCATTTCCAATGTAGCATGTTCAAGGCATCAACTCAAATGCCTTGAGTCAAACTTACTTCCCGGCGCCTAAAAAAAAGTGGGAACTGAATTCACCAACCGTGTGTAACTCCAAGCGGGCTACGCTAAGAAAAACAAACGAACATTGGTAATCAATTTTACTTCTTCTTTCCATATGGGTCATACCTCGCTCGTAGGACGCCATAGCTTAAATTGAAATCAGACAAAATACCCGGCTTTTTCTTTATTTCTATGTTATAGCGATTGAATTCCCGGAACTGAATCACCACAGTGCCAATATCGTCGCTACCCACCTGCTTTATCGAGAGTGCACTAAAGCTACGAAAATACTGACACTTTATACACACCCAAATATCATATTTTGGTGTGAATTCGTAAGTGTACGTTTTTGCAAGTATTCCAATTATTGGTAGCATAATCACAAACGTTATGAGCATATGAAGCCCACAACCTTTAGACAGAAATGTAAAACAGGAAGTTGCCATATAACACCGGTCCGGAAACCAACGCTCGTTTATTCCCACTTTGGTGTTTTCGATAAACAAGCTGTGATTTATCATAGTTATTATTCAGTATGGCTATTTTTTAAAAATGTTGCACAGACTGCACTAACAGTCTTTAGCAAGGTCATACCACGAGAACCTGTCATTCACGAAAAAAAAAAAGATTCGCGCCTAACGTTTCAATTGTACAGATATTACGGAGTTGCTAAAGTTGTCTTGAATCGATCGATGAGGACAGAACTATAGCTTAGGTAATCGTCATTAGCAGAATAATGCAATAATTTTTTTATAAGACAGGGCTCAAATGTAATCGCCAAAATTTTGTTAATGTAGTATGTTTTACCAGCTGCCGGAATCGCCCACTAGGATGAGTCTTGTCAGATAAAACTTTGAGTTCGAGTACTAATTAAGCATCATAGGCACGTGAGCTCGTATCAGTGGTGAGAATTGAATTCATTGTATTGTGCTTTTTTTTCATGGATGTTAGCACTGAGAAAAATGCTAATAAACGTGTCCATACCTCTGCACTATTCCTTTATCATTTGCGCAATGTTATGAGCCTATTGCGAATTTTGTAGGCTCTATGATCAAAGTGCGGAACAAAACCGTAACTGCGTGTAAGAACGACATCGAACGGCTATTCGAAACAAATGAACTACAAAAAAGCTGCACAGTTTTATTCAATCCAATCTCCTCAATGCTAAACGTAATCCAATAAATTACATTTGTTGCAGTTTTTCGTACACAAGAGGAATATTTCGAGACGATGTTTCGAACCCCCAAGGATATAAAACATACAGACGAACTGTGTAAGCTGATAATTTGCTTGAGCCTGCAATTATTGCGTCTAGCTACTTCCAACAAGCGTTCTGTCTGATTCTTCAATAAACTTGGCCACCCGATGGTGATCAAACAACCAATCAGAGACACCAATACGGGCATTGAAATACGATGCTTCGCTGGTTGTGTCAACAGATGAATCTGTCTATAGTTCGTTGGAGGTTCTCTGAAGTTCAGCGCTGTTAACTCAGCATTTGTAAAACAGATAATATTGTACCAGCGCTGAAGGAAGTACTTAAATGAGCTGAAGAAGTATATGTGGTAATAGACAGTTAGAACATACCACAATTCGCTATATACTCCTGTTTCGCATAAAGTAAGTTTATACGGAAGTTGACATCAGCAATTGTGTAGAATATTCTTTTCCACATTTCAACTATGCGTACCTGCTTTGCTATCGCAGTTGCTGCCGCAGTGAAGAATACATAAGCGTGCGTTGACTCACCTCGCACATAAAAATACTCACTTTATTGCAGCACTCTAACAAGTTACAGTGGCACCTATAAAAGCGAGTACTAAGCTCTTTGGTTTGTTACTAAGCGAATTTTCGGGTGTAAAGCGACTGTTTCCAGAACAGCTGCAGCGAGCAATATCAAACGCTCAAGCTGCGGCTGAAATTTAAAAAAAATACTCATGCGTGCATATACGAGCACATAAATTTCGTCGCCTTTCTTGGTCTCCCGCATGTAACACCGCTGACATTAAAGATGCTACAGCTATTACTATTTTCAAAGGAGCGACCCTCAGTGGGTTTGACAGCAAGCAAACGTCCGTGCTCATTCATGTCCACGTGTTAAAGCCTCGTCAGACCTCAATGGCTGAATGGGGACTTCGGCTCAAGTGCGGGCATTGAACACATAGCATATTGTTTCAGTCAACTTATTCCCTCCACTTAATGACGATCATGTTTGAATTAAATTGCTGAGCTGCAATGCGTGTGTACACATAGCAGGGTTCGAAATTTAACCTCTGCATCTATACTGTCAATAAAATCTGTCTCTCATTGAATGAGATTACCGTCATTCGAGGGTATATAGCTCCCATACCTCTGTTACTTGTGGAGGTAAAACATGCCAACAGATATCGCTAACATTTTTCGTTAACGACAGTTTTCAGAGGTTCACTTGTACCTCATTCCCCATCGTGTAGCAGTCGGTATTGAAGACAATTCATCTGCTTCCGGCTCCGTGTTCCTTTCAGGCCTTCGTCAGTAAAAAAGATGACCGCGTTTGCATGCTGCACTGCTAGAAAGCGAGCCCTTGGAAAGAAGGTATCCGCTTCTGACGTTACTCCCAGCATGGTAAAATCATTTCTTCCCACTCAGCACTTTCTGCGTAGAATATAAAGTCGGCTAAGCCGAGAACGAACGCCTTTCACCAGATTTATTATTATAAGCAAGGCGATTGCAGTTGAAGGCGCGCGTGCAGTATTCGTTAGCGCGCTGTGGTTGCAGCATTGTCGTCTTTGGGTTGATTCGCCGCATCCGAAATAGAAAAAGCAATGTGTGGTGCCAGAACTGTTCTACGAGAACCGCGAAAATGCGGTTTTCATACCGACCAACGCGTTCAGCCAACTCACAAATTCATAACTGCTGTAGCTAGCTGAAGATACCAAAAACTAAGAAAGATACAGGTTTATTTTCCATTTGTACTGTAGGTTCTATTTATCCAATAATAGTATTCCTTCAACACCCAGGACTCATGTCACACACGAAAATGAAGATAAAGAATAAAAATGTCCGGACGTGCGTTCAGAAAAGCTCTTGTAATGTTCCTTCTTTCAAAGGCACTCGGGAATTCTTAACGGTTGCAGTAATTAACCTTTCGTTCTGCAGCTTTACCAGCAGCGGTGAGGTCCGAGGAAGAAACAAAGCAACGTAGCGAATAACAAAATGTTTAAATATTCGCTGAGTTCATCGAATCATCGAAGCTTGAGCTGAAGGCGTCGTGCTGAGTACTAACGTCACACGCACGTCATACTATTATGAGTTTTTGGTGTATATCTAATATCTCTCGTCGAAATGAATCGAATCGTGACCGCGCATGTTTGAGAGGGAATGACTCTGAAGAGAAAGATACTATATTTCTTGCACGCCTTTATGGTGCACGGCTCAGTGCCTCTCAGAAAGGAATATAAAGATGACAGAGATGGTTAACCTCTTGGTGGCACTGCGTAGCGCGAACAAAAAAGTTGTCGCAGTTTCACCTGAAAGGCGAAGCATCAATTGCGATAGCAAACTTGTAGAGAGCTATACGGAGTAATGATATTAGCTTTATCAGCTGTATAAACTTGGACATGCAGCAGCATCGGAAACACGCAGAACTGTTGTCGACGCCATCGGCGTTTTGCCCGCGTTCGCTCAAAATGCGTGCGGCATTGGTGACTGTTGCCGGAGCCTCTGATATAAATAGGCACTTGGTGCCGCAGCTAAACGTCGCCTCCCTTCCCTCCCCCTCCACCCCTCCCCCACGGCCTCTCGCGCGTCGGAAGAAGGCGCGTTTGCTCTACATATATGGTGATTGTAAAGGAGGAAAGAGACGCTTACTTCTGCAGCCCTTAAGCGAGCACGGCGCAGAACGCGCGTTTGTTCACCGCCGTGCGTTCACTTCCCGTGAAAGCGCGCGCCCCTCGCGCCCTTTCACTCGCACATACAGCGCTCGGCGCGCGGCGACGATTTCATCTCCATTGAAGTCATACGGAACCTCACGGCGACGGCGACGGCAGAAATTTGCTTTTGAGTGTCCATAAAATTGCTATCGCAATAAAACTGCTATTGGCAATGACGTCACCGCGCGTCGCCTAGCAACCACCTCGCGGAGCAGCGTGTCCCTCGCATCCTCTCCGTGCCGTGCCCATGTTGCCTTGATATGGGGCAAGGAGATAGAAGGAGAGCATGCGCGTGGCGCACGCGATGCTCGGGAGAGGGAAAGAAAAATGAGAGCAAACAAATTGTAGCAGCACCGATGCCATCCGCGTTTCCCCGTTTCCCCGCTTTCGCGCCGCACGCGCGCGGTGTCTGTCACTGCAGCCCACGCCTCTGGCGGCGGCTCCGCAGTTTTCGACCAGCCACGCACCGGCAATGGGGGAGGCGTAACCTGGCCATGACGTCACCGGTAAGGTAAAGCTCGGAGGAGCCGCGAGAGCGGCATTACACTGGTTGACTCTGTGCGGAGTACATGTACCCTTCACATGTGACTACCAAAGAATATACCAGACACCCGAAGAAGGAGCCGCTCATCATGATGTGCGTTCGCGGCCACGCGGGAATCTGCGTATAGGCGGCGAGCCGATTCGGAGTACCGTGCTTATGGTGCATGCAGACGAAGGACCGAATCCGCATTTGCTCTGCGGGACGGCGCGTCACGTGACCTCACATCAGCGATTCGCCTCGTCCGCGCTTCTTCCGAGAGCCGCGCGGACGGATAACGCCAAGCCGTTTTTCACATCCGGATTCTAGCGGGGTAAAGCCGCAGCTTTAACTTATAAACACGCAGTGTCTGGCAACCCGTACACTTCTCTCCTGCTCGAGAACAGCCGCATTGCAGTCAGCATCAGTCCTTTGTTTGCTGGCACCTAATTTCAGTGCTTCATAGCTCCTGGTGTCGTTCAATTCTATTTAACAATGAATTTGTGCAATGACGCCGCCTTTTATTTCATCCACATCGTGGAAGAGTTTCCCACTTTGTGGGACCTCAGCCGTGCAGATTATGCGGACACCGTCACAATCAGTCACAATCAGTCACAATCAGAGAATAGTGACTCTCTCCTGCAATGCAAAAAAATATCAGTCAACTGCTCGCTAGCAGACTACAAAAAATTAGGACGTGCACAAATACATGTGATATGCGGTTGTTTCAAAGCAGTAACTGAATACAGCATAAGCGAAACCAATCATACTCAGTGGTGCAGTTAAGTGCAAACAGATCAATATTATCTCAAGCATGTTTATGCAGAAAGTCGGGGCCGACAACAGGGCCATACAAAACCTGTGTGCACTCGTGATACCCGTTCCACGCGAACCCTCTGGATCTGCATTGGATATTTCGGGCGCGATTGAGCTTGTACACTACCACATGAGCGCGCTTGAAGACACTTGTGTAGCGTCCTTCGATCAGCACCAAGCTCAGTTTTCAACCGATATACATTTACCACGGCACAATCCGAAATAACTTGGAAACGTGCGACACTTACCTGAATCAAGGTACCACAGTGTGACTTGCAGCAGTGCTTCCGCCGATATAGAAAGGCGCATAATGGTATCCTCCCTTCTTATGCGGGGCTCCACGCGTGACAGCAGTTGGAGAAACTGCTTTCTGCTTACACGAAGCAGCCTCCAGTATTCGTCGAGGTCAGTCTTCAGGAGCTCTTCGTAGAGAAGATTTTGGACCCCCAATTCTTTCCTTCCCATCCAGTCTATCCGCCAACAACGCCATTGTAGTGGAAACAAATCAGAGTCCTCGTCAATCTCTGACAGCACAACAGCCATCGCGGCCAAACGTCGCTTTTTGCTGGCCTCTATTTTCTAGGAAGAAACTCTCAAACCAGTCTGCTGCTAGCCAGCACAGAGGCTGCGGTCGAGAATATTCCGGCTCGGTGGCGCTGTCGTCTGCTAGGCCTTGTGTGTCGTGTGGATGCGCTTGCAGCCGGACGGTCCGTGGCATAGTCGTCCGCGTCCGCTAAGAATCCGGATGCGATCCTTCATCTGGATGCACCTTTAGCAGCACTTTGCATTTCCTAGCAAAACTTAGCCAAGCCTAGTAAACTCTGCAAGAAGCTAGGTCGATCACCAGCTCCGCTGTTTACTCCAGCCTTGCATCACTAGTGGAAGCTGCCCACATTTTTTTCCACGCCTTTATGGTGCGCGGCTCAGCGCCTTGCAGAAAAGGAGCTAAAGATTACAGAGAAAGTGGAGGTGGTCACATTACACATGTCTCTCAGTGGAAGGCCGGACACGTTTTTGCAATTTATGAACCACCCTCCTGTAAACGAGAGACCTACGGAAGGAAGGAAGGAAAGATTGGAGAAGGAAAGGCAGGGCGGTCAGCCAGTTCAGCACAACTGGTTTGCTACCCTACACATGGGAGCGGGATGAGGGGGAATGAAAGATGGGGAGGAGAGAGAGAGAGCACATAACACAGCACACTCATCGTCAGTCACAGTCCGTCACTGTTGCGTAGTACGTGACATCACTGTCACAGGCCGCTTGTCCAAGCCCGTTTCCTTTAAAAACCTAAGTAGTCCCTTGGTCGCCTTCAGCTGCGATGTCTTCTATCGACGACACGTGAGAATCGTTTCAATTGACATTGGTCGATTGTCCAGGTGTGCTAGAACGGACGCCAGGGACTGTCTCGGAACATTATATTCAGGACAGTCGCATAGAATATGTTCTAGCGTCTCCTGGCAAAGACAGGCATTGCAAATAGCGTTGTCAGCCATTCTAATGAGAAATGAATGAAATTTCGTGAATGCCACCCTTAGTCATAAGCGATAAAGCATAGTGGCCCCTTTTCAGCGGAGTCCAGTTGGCATACAGAGATCCATCAAAGAGGGCAGATGGTAGTGACGATTGCTCCGGTTGGTCTGGCTGCTTGGTGTGCACCATAGAGAGAGCGTGATCTCCTGTGCAAGAACTCGAAGTAGAGACCTACGGAGGTGCCTGAAAGCGGTGCTGTGGTGCCGGCGGTGGAACAGCTGTTGCGGCGCTTTGAGCAGAGGAAGGCCTTGGAGTTGAAATGATGTTGAGAGAGAAACCATCTTACCACAATATTTTCCCGACCTTCCGTGCTGCCTGGACTGATACAAATTTGGATTATGCATATTGCCATGATATATACTGCGGTGTCTTCATGTTAGCCTTCAAAAGCTTTCACTATTTAATGAAGAATGCGCAAAATGTGTTATGAGCACGTAAATGGGCTAATGCCGTGCGCTTTGTCTGTGTCACATTTGGTGCTAAATATTCTAAATACGTGCGTCACGAAACACATCCGCAGCTATATTCAATCCAATGTCCCATGTTCCAAAATTATCCCGGTAAAATCAATATTTTTCCGTTTTTAACACGAGAAAGGAACCTGTAGAGAAGTAATTTTTGGCCGTTAGGGCAACAAAAAAATGATACCTGGCGAATACCTGTGGCTACTGGCCACTGGGAAGAAGAACAACGAAGTGCGTGGTGGTACGCGCGCTCCCCGAGTGTCATCCATTATTAAAAGCCAAGACCTCGCCTGCAGACGTCGTGATATTTGAGTGACGTAACTTTACTTGAAATCCGGTGATCGGGAGGCCCGGGCCTGGGGCAGCCCAGATGAATACTGGGAGCTGTTGCTCTCGCACGGTTTCCATGGCTCGCTGGACCACCCAAAGTTGGTCTCGTGGTTCTGAGCTGAGCAGCGCGGCCCACCGCCGCGCCCACAGATTTGAACGCGAGAGCGTTAAGGGCACCGTATCGCAGAAAATACGGCGTCGGCTTGGATGTCGGCGTCTGTGGCGGAGAAAATAATCCCTAACCACCCCGACCGCGCAGGCCCTCCAAGTGGTGTATAGTGTTGCTGAACATAAATTGAATTTTTCGCAGTGAAATCCGTCAGAAAAATGGTAAAGTACGACTTCACCGCAACCTACAGAAATGGTGGCGTCGGATTGTAATTTGAATGTTGGAGAAAACACAATTCTGTTACGAGGATACTCAGACACAAACCCATTTTCCAGGATTTCTAGCATACTAAGACAGCGCGCTCGCTCGGGTAGTTTACTTGTCAAATGCTATCCAGATGGCGCTCGCATCCTCGGCAATTCAAATTGGGACTTCGCCAGTCTAATGCGTTTTGGACACGCGCGCGCGTCGGGGCAATAGCAAACAATTAGTAATATAATGAAAAAGAGCTAGGGAATTCACATTTTAAGATAAGAGGACTTATATTGCCCCTTGAAAAACGTCTCGACCGCAGTGAATTTCTGTTTAAACGTGAAGCCAGCATAAAGGGAATCGGCGTAAGCATGGGCTTTGTAAGCTGGCTTTCCCACGTTCTGTGTGAACGAGGGAAAGCCTACTGAAAGAAAAATTGTGATGCGAGCGGGGCCCGATAACGCTATCGCGTCCCGCTGTTCAAGGTGAAGCTTAAGCGCCCTCAATTTCTTTTTCGCGGGAACTGCCATTTCATCTTGATATATTTTGCATCTCCACAACATGTATTGAAGGTTGGCTCTAGCAAACTTGCATAGCTTCCATATATCGCTCACGTATATTTGCGGTCGGAAGTCCTTAATTGAACGGTACTCGTATAGGTTTCTGTTTGTAATCGCCTCCAAGCGACGGACTCAGCTCTGTTCAGTTTAGTGTGAGAAAGTGGTAATATTCGCTTTCGATTTTGATATTTATTTATTTATTTCGTACTGCCAGCCTGTTTTTACAGGCCCTAGGCAGGTAATATACAGGCCCTATAATTTACAGGCCCTATAATTTGGTAATATCACTAAATATTGTTAATCTGTATTTTTTTCTCCAGATATCCTCCTCCTCGTGCCCCTGACCAAATGAAGTCACTCCTTGCTCAGCTCGACGAGTAAGAACTCGAACTTCGCGGTATGCTACCTCGTTAGGTTTGATTGCTGAAATGACTGGAATCGTATGCGCTAGGAACCAGAGAAATTGCCTGCAGTTTTTCTCTGCGTTGGAGAATTTAGCTTCGTTGACTCTGATGATGATATACCACTCCTCAGGAGAGATCCTACCCTTAGCATAGTTTTGAATGGCCGCCTGAGAATCGCCAATGATGCATTGAGGATTCGTGGAGACCAATGCTAGTGTAATAGATACATCTTCTGCTGTCTCGGAATGTTGGTATTAACGGAGACACTTGTAAGGGGTTTTGGGTATGCTCTACGACAGCTGTCACGTAGATATTTCTGCGCGGGTATTCAGCCGCGTCTACGAAGTTTGCTGTGTCGTCTAAGCTATAGCTTTGGATCATTTTCTCTGATCTACTCGGGCGTCTGCCCTTGTAAAGTGGATATATTTGGAACTAGGAAAATGTTTCTAATTTATCTTGTTATTGTCCTCGTTTCATCGTATTTATTGTGGTAATTAAGTCCCAGTTTGCGTAGTATATGCCATCCCGTTTTGGTTTTGGTTAGTCGTTCCGCCTGAGATGTTTGTTGTGCTTCTGTGAGTTCATCCAGTGCGTCGCGGGGTCTTAACTTTAGGAAGAGATCCGTGCTCGTACTGATTGAAAACCCTAGTGCTAGTTTGTATGCCTTTCTTATGAGGTTGTTAATTTTGGTCTTTTCAGCTACAAACCTATCGTATGTTATCTACTATGTATGTGATCTGACTGATTACGAATGATCGTATGAGCCTTTTGATACTTTCTTCCTTCATACCCTGGTTCTTTAGTAATTCGTTTCAATTATCTCATGGTATTTGTTACCTTTCTTTCTAACTTCCTTATGGTTTCCCCTTTTGTTTCTTTGTTTTCGATTGCTAGACCCAGCACCTTGAGCTAGTTGACTATTGGGATAGTCCGCCCATTTATGGTGTGTAGTTTGATTTCCTCGTGAGCCTTGTTTCTGTCTTATCCTTTGGGAGCCTGCCCTTAAGTGTGGGGTAGTTTTCGGATTTCTCCGCACATGTGAGACCTGTTCCTATGAGGTGTTCTTCTACTGTGTTTATTGCGGTCGGGAGTCTTTGTTCTATTGTTCCGTCGCTATCATCGCAGACCCAGATAGTAATATCGTCCGCGTAGAATATGTGATAGAGGGACTCTATGTTATTTAGTTTTTCGGGGAGTCCCATCAAGACGAAATTGAAGAGCATAGGGGAGATGACAGCATTGCAGCGGGCCGGCAGTCCCGATTTTGATCTCGGGCGACGTGACCAATCTGACGGATATGACTACTTTCCTATCTGATAAGAAGTGGTTGATGGAGTTATACGTCCGTTGCCCAAGTCCGGTTCGTTCAATGTTTTCCAATATAGTTGCGTGGTAGCCATTATCAAAAGCCTTTTTATTATCAATGCCCAAAATGGCCCTTCCAGTGTGCGTTTTATAATCGATTGTCTGAAGCTTAAGTTGAGGCATCGCATCTAGTGTCGAAAGGTTTTCGCGAAATCCTATAATTGTATCAGGGTATATGTTATTATCCTCTAAGCAGTTATCTACTATGTTTAAAAACACATGTTATAATTTTTTTAGACTCAGGATGTTAGGGAGATCGGTCTGAGGTCGTCGATGTCAAGCTTCTTACCAGGTTTTGGAATGAGCGTTATCGTCACTTTCTTCAATTTAGCAATTTAGCTGGTACTTCTCCCTTTCCCCAACACTCGTTTATGTACTCCGTTAGTGTGGCGATCGAGTCATCATCAAGGTTCCGGAGTTAAAATACTTTCAGTCCTCCTCCGCATTTTAAGCGAAGCTTCATAGGCTAACTCATCCGGGTCGGCGTACGCGTGCGCGGTATCATCACCAACATTGGCTCTAGCGTCGTCGTCTTCTTCTGCACTTCTGCTCGAGCTCGCCGCGCGCCCGTGCCACTACTCCCGCGTTCGTCGTCGTCGTCGCCTTCTTCCAGAGCTAGCTTCATTGCCGCTCATCATTCCAGCACAGAATTGCTGTTCTCTTCTGTCGTCGTAATGGGAGCCCGCGTTTACGTGGGTATGAACCATTGCTTAAGGGGGTATGGTCCATTTATTATCTTACGTGACGGACAGCTCTAATTTTAAAACAATTTAATTTCGAAGAAGCGTAAGCGGCAATGGCGGGCGAATGCTGCTAAACCCGCCACCAAGCCAACTTGACACATCGAACGCAAGCGACAACAGCGGGGAGCAGATAATCGTACAACGCAACGGAAGGAAACGTTGCACGAAAGGTAAGGACATGTAGAAGGGATGGGAAGGACAAGTAGTAGGAAAGGGATAGAAAAGTTAGGTACGCACGCGACAAGCTTCGCTTACATCATTTTGCTCGACAGGAAAAGTGTGGTGATTTTATTGCGATAGCAATTATATGGACACTCAAAAGCAGATTTCTGCCGTCGGCGTCGCCGTCGCCGTCGCCGTCGCCGTGAGGTTCCGTATGACGTCAATGGAGATGAAATCGTCGCCGCGCGCCGAACGCTGTATGTGCGAGTGAAAGGGCGCGAGGGGCGCGCGCTTTCACGGGAAGTGAACGCACGGCGGTGAACAAACGCGCGTTCTGCGCCGTGCTCGCTTAAGGGCTGCAGAAGTAAGCGTCTCTTTCCTCCTTTACAATCACCATATATGTAGAGCAAACGCGCCTTCTTCCGACGCACGAAAGGCCGTGGGGGGGGAGGGGGAGGGAAGGGAGGCGACGTTTACCTGCGGCACCAAGTGCCTATTTGTATCAGAGGTTCCGGCAACAGTCACCAACGCCGCACGCATTTTGAGCGAACGCGGGCAAAACGCCGACGGCGTCGACAACAGTTGTGCGTGTTGCCGGTGCTGCTGCATGTCCAAGTTTATACACCTGATAAAGCTACTATCATTACTCCGTATAGCTCTCTACAAATTTGCTATCGCACTTGATGCTTCGCCTTTCAGGTGAAACTGCGACAACTTTTTTGTTCCCTTTTGATAATATTACTTCGTGCTCTGTTTCACATCTCTGTGTTATGGCGCTGTGGTTAAGGCATTGTCGTCTATGCATCGATTTCCCGCATTCCAAATAGGAAAAGTAATCTGTGGTGCTGGACATGTTCTACGAGAACCGCGAAAGTGGGGTTCGCAAACAGACCGACGCGTTCAGCCAACTCAGAAATTCATAACTGCTGTTGGTAGTTGAAGATACTGAAATCTAAAAAAGATACAGGTTAAATTTCCAATTGTCCTGTAGGTTATATTTATCCAAGAATATTATTCTTGCAACACCCAGGACTCGTGTCACACAAAAATTTTTGATAATAAATACAAATGTCAAGACGTGCGTTCACAAAAACGTTTTTCTAATGTTCCGTTTTTCAGAGGTACTCAGGAATGCCTCACGGCATGCAGTAACCTTTCGGGCTGCAGCTTTACCAGTAACGGTGAGGTCCCTGGGCGAGACAAAATGTTAAAATATTCGCTGAGTTCATCGAATCATCGAAGCCTGAGCTGAAGGCGTCGTGCTGAGTACTAACGTCACACGCACGTCATAGTATTATGAGTTCTTAGTGTATACTAATATCTCTCGTCGAAATGAATCGAATCGTGACCGCGCATGTTTGCGATAGCGACGCGTCTAGGCCCGCTGGGTTCAGAGGGAATGACACTGAAGAGAAAGAGACTATATTTCTTGCACGCCTTCATTATGGCGCCAGGCTCATTGCCTTGCAGAAAAGAAGATAAATATGACAGAGATGGTGGAGGTGGTCACAGTACACATGTCTCTCAGGGGAAGGCTGGAGACTTATTTACAATTTATAAACGAGCCTAGTCTAAACGAGAGACCTATGGAGGTTCCTGAAGACGGTGCTGTGGTGCCGGCGGGGAACAGCTGCTGCGATGCTTTGACCCCAGGAAGGCCATGGAGCTGAAATGATGTGGATAGATAAACAATCTTATCACAATATTTTCCCGACGTTCCCTGCTGCCTGCCATGAATAATATGGATTTTGCTCATGCATATTGCCTTGATATATACTGCGTTGTTTGCATATTAGCGGTAAAAAAACTTTCACTTTCACTATTTAATGAAAAATGAGCAAAATGTGATATGGGCACATGAATGGGCGACTGATATGCGCTTTGTCGGTGTCACATTGTGTGCTAAATAATCTAAATACGTAAATCACGAAACACGCCTACTTATATATTCAATGCAATGTCGTATGTTCAAAAATTATCCCGGTAACATAATTTGTCCCTTTTCCATACAGGAAAAGAATATATAAAGAAGTAAATTTCGGGTCTTACAGGAATAGAAGAATGGTACCTGGCGAGTACGTGCGGCCGCTGGCCACTTGAACAAGAACGACGAAGTCTGTGGTGGTACGCACTCCCAGAGTGGCATCTATTATTAAAAGAACATCGCTTTGTCAAGACCTCGCGTGTTAACTTCATGACATTTTAAGCGACTCTCTATGGGCTCACGTGTGTCAGGGTCGGCATACGTGTACGCGGCACGATCATCAGCATTAGCTCGAGCGTCGTCGTCTTTTTCCACCGTTGTCGGCCCTCGGATTACGCTCCTGTTCGTGCTCGGAACGCCCTCGTGCCACCGTTCCCGCGTTCGTCTTCGTCTTTCACAGTTGGCTCCATTGCCACTCACCGTTCAAGCATAGAATTTCAGTTCGCTTCTGTCGTGTGTAATGAGCAGGCTGTGTTTACAGGAATATGAACCATTGCTTAAGGGGGCATGAGCCATTCATTGTCTTACGTGACGAACAGATTTAACTTTGAAGCAATTTAATTTCGAAGAATCGCAAGCGGTATTGGGCAGGCAATGCTGCTAACCACGCCACCGAGAAAATTCGAGACATCCAACCCAAGCGACAACAATGAAAAGCAGAGAATCTTACAACGCAATGGAAGGAAAAGTAGTCGGAAAGGGGAGGAAACGTAGTAGGTCAGGTACACACGCGACCAAGCTTCGCTTAGCCCCATTTTCTCGACAATGGAAAGGCAGGTGACTGTTGCTCCTTTTGATATTATTACTTCGTGCTGTGTTTCACGTCCTTGGTTATCATCTCTACATTTTCCCCTCTCTCTTGCCGTGTTTTTGTGTGCACATTGTCTTCGTTCACGAATGAGCCAAGGTGTTTCTATTATTTTACCCGAGGCATTTCCTGGCACTTTATTGACACTGTATGATGACTCTTTTAAGACCTTGTTGTTGAACCTTGATTTCAACCATAAATAGCCACCTTGAGGTCCACAGATATAAGCCAGATGTTGCATATCACTTTGCCTATTAGTTAGCAGCACAATGTCGTGCGCAAAACAAACCTGGAAGCTGATCATCTATCATGCCCCGGCGTTTTTTATGGGAGATTGAACGCAATATTGGTTCCTTCCTGCGCACTTTTCGTCCATACCGTGTACACCATACATATCCGCGGGTTAAAGGCCACCCCCGTGTCAGTCCTTGCAGGCATCGACTTTCTCCACGCAAATAATCCCTTCCCGCTCAATGCAATTTTCACGAAATAATATTTGCGCTGTAGTTCTGTACTGTGCATTCAGCTCGATTAAACTTTTCTCGTTTTCCAAGGTACAATATATGGCTCAAGGGAGGGAAAGATTTTTTCTGATATGAATATCGTTTCCAATGTAGCATTTTCAAGGCATCGACTCAAATGCCTTGAGTCAAACTTAGTTCACGGCACGAAGAAAAAATTGGAATTTAAATGCACCAACTGTGTATAACTCCAAGCGGGCTACGCTGAGAAAAACAAACATTGTTAATCAATTTTACTTTTTCTTTCCATGTAGGTCATAGCTCGCTCGTAGGACGCCATAACTTAAATTGAAATCAAACACAATACCCTGCTTTTTCTTTATTTCTATTTTATAGCGATTGAATTCCCTGAACTCACTCACCACAGTGCTAATATCGTCGCTCCTCACCTGCTTTATCGAGAGTGCGCTCAAGCTACAGAATTACTGACCTTTTATTCACACCCAAATATCATATTTTGGTGTGAATTCGTAAGTGTACTTTTTTCAAGTGTTTCAATTATGGGTAGCATAATCATAAACGTTATGAGCATATAAAGCCCACAACCTTGGGACAGAAAAGTAAAACAGGAAGTTGCAATATTACACCGGTCAGGAAACAACGATCGTTTATTTCCACTTTGGTGTTTTCGATAAACAAGCTGTGATTTGTCATAGTTCTTATTCAGTATGGCTATTTTTTAGGTGTTGCACAGTGTCCATTAACAGCCTTTAGCACGTTCATACCACGAGAACTTGTCATTCAGGAAAAAAAAAGATAGATTCGCGCCTAACGTTTCAATTGTACAGATTTTACAGAGTTGCTAAAGTTGTTGTCTTGAATCGACCCATGAGCACGAGATCATGGCTAAGCTAATCGTCATTAGCAAAATCATACGATTTGTTTCTTTAGAAAACAGGGCTCTAATGTAAAAGCCAAAATTATTTTAATGTAGTATGTTTTACCAGCTGCCGGAATCGCCCAATAGGATGAGTCTTGTCAGATAAAACTTTGAGTTCGAGTACTAATTAGGCATCATAGGCATGTGTCTCGTATCAGTGGTGAGAATTGAATTTATTGTATTGAGACGTTTTTCATGGATGTTAGCACTGAAAAAATGCTAAGAAACATGTTTATAGTTCTGCAGTGTTCATTTATCCTTTGCGTAATGTTGTGAGCATATTACGAATTTTTATAGGCTCTATGGTCAAACTGCGAATCAAAACCGTAACTGCGTGTAAGAATGACATCTAAGGGCTATTCGAAACAAATTACTTACAAAAAATCTGCACAGTTTTATTCAATCGAATGTCCTCAATGCTAAATGTATTCCAAGAAATTACAATTGTTGCCGTTTTTCGTACACAAGAGGAATATTTCGAGACGATGTTTGGAACCCTCAAGGAAGTAAAACATACAGACGAACTGTATGAGCTGATAATCTGCTTGAGGCTGCAATTATTGCGTCCAGCTACTTCCAACAGGCGTGCTGTCTGATTCTTCAATAAACTTCGCCACCCGAAGGTGATCAAACAACCAATCAGAGACACCAATACGGGCATTGAAATACGATGCTTCGCTGGCTGTGTCAAGAGATGATTCTCTCTATAGTTCGTTGGAGGTTTTCTGAAATTCAGCGCTGTAAACGGAACATTTGTAAAACAGATAATATTGTACCCAGCGCTCAAGGAAGTCTTTAAATGATATAGAGAAGTATATTGGTAATTGACAGCAAGAACATATAACATTTCACTATATACTCCCGTTTCGCATAAAGTAAGTTTATACGGAAGTTGATATCAGCAATTGTGTAGAATATTCTTTTCCACATTTCAACTATGCGTACCTGCTTTGCTATCGCAGTTGCTGCCGCAGTGACGAACACATGAGAGAGCGTTGGCTCAGCTCGCACATAAAAATACTCACTTTATTCTAACACTAACAGGGAACACTGGCACATATAAAGCGAGTACAAAGCTCTTTGGTTTGTTACTAAGCGAGCTTTCTTGTAAAAAGCGGCTGTTACCAGAAACGCTGCAGCAAGCAATCTCAAACGCTCAAGCTGTGGCTGAAATTTAAAAAAAAATACTCATGCGTGCATATAACAGCTCATAAAATTCTTCGTCTTTCTTGGTCTCCCGCATGTGACACCGCTGACATTAAAGATGCTGCAGCTGTTACTGTTTTCAAAGGAGCGAGCCTCAAGGGGTTTGAAGCAGCAAGCAAACGTCCGTGCTCGTTCATGATCACGTGTTAAAGCCTCCTCAGACCTCACTGGCTGAATGGGGACTTCGGGCAGTGAACACACAGCATATTGTTTCAGTCAACCTATTCGCTTAACCTAATGACAATCATGCTTCAACTAAATTGGTGAGCAGCAATGCGTGTCTACACGTAGCAGGGTTCGAAATTGATTCGCTGCATCTATACTGTCAATAAAATCTGTCTCTCATGGGATGAGATTACCGTATTCCGAGGGTATATAGTTCCCAAACCTCTGTTACTTGTGCAGGTAAAATATGCTAACAGATATCGCTTAGATTTTTGGGTAACGACAGTTTTAAGAGGTTCACTTGTGCCTCATTCCCCATCGTGCGGCAGTCGTTATTGAAGACAATTCATCTGCTTCCGGCTCCGTGTTTCTTTCAGGCCTTCGTGAGTAAAAAAGATGACCGCGTTGGCATGCTGCACTGATAGAAAGCGAGCCCTTGGAAAGGTCTCCGCTTCTGACGTCACTCCCAACATGGTAAAGTCATTTCTTCCTACTCAGCACCTTTCTGCGTAGCATATAAAATCGCATATGCCGAGAACGAGCGCCTTTCCCCAGATTTCGTAATATAAACAAGGTGATTGCAGTTGAAGGCGCACGTGCAGTATTCGTTAGCACGTTGTGGTTACAGCATTGTCGTCTTTGGGTTGATTCCCCGCATCTGAAATAGAAAAAGTAATGTGTGGTGCCAGAAATGTTCTACGAGAACCGCGCAAATGCGTTTTTCAAACCGACCGACGCGTTCAGCCAAGTGACAAATTAATAACTGCTGCTGCTAGCTGAAGATACCGAAATCTAAGAAAGATAAAGGTTTATTTTCCAATTGTCCTGTAGGTTCTATTTATCCAATAATAGTATTCCTTCAACACCCAGGACTCATGTCACAAAAAATGAAGGTAATAAATAAAAATGTCCGAACGTGCGTTCAGAAAAGCTCTTGTAATGTTCCTTCTTTCAAAGGCACTCGGGAATGCCTAACGGTTGCAGTAATTAACCTTTCGTTCTGCAGCTTTACCAGTAGCGGTGAGGTCTCAGGAAGAACCAAAGCAACGTAGCGAATAACAAAATCTTTAAATATTCGCTGAGTTCATCGAAGCTTGTGCTGAAGGCGTCGTGCTGAGTACTAAGGTCACACGCATGTCATACTATTATGAGTTCGTGGTGTATGTCTAATATCTCTCGTCGAAATGAATCTAATCGTGACCGCGCATGTTTGCGATCGGGACGCGTCTAGGCTCGCTGGGTTCAGAGGGAAAGACTCTGAAGAGAAAGAGACTATATTTCTTGCACGCCTTCATTATGGCGCCACGGCTCATTGCCTTGCAGAAAAGAAGATAAATATGACAGAGATGGTGGAGGTGGTCACAGTACACATGTCTCTCAGGGGAAGGCTGGAGACTTATTTACAATTTATAAACGAGCCTAGTCTAAACGAGAGACCTATGGAGGTTCCTGAAGACGGTGCTGTGGTGCCGGCGGGGAACAGCTGCTGCGATGCTTTGACCCCAGGAAGGCCATGGAGCTGAAATGATGTGGATAGATAAATCATCTTATCACAATATTTTGCCGACGTTCCGTGCTGCCTGCACTCAATAATACGCATTTTGATCGTGCACACTGCCTTGATATACACGCGCAAACTGCGATGTCTGTATTTTGGCGTTCAAAAGAACTTTCACTTTCACTATTTAATGAAGAATGCACAAGATGTGTTATGAGCACGTAAATCGTCATTAGCCGGTTTACGTGCTCATAACAGCACGATTTGCGTGCTCAATCGGCTAATGCCGTAAATCAGCATTAGCCGATTTACGGCATTGCCTTGATATATTATGCGTCGTCTGCATATTAGCGTTCAAAACAAACTTTCGCTTTTGCTATTTAATGAAGAATGCGCAAAATGGGATATGAGCACATTAATGGGTAAGTGCTATGAGCTTTGTCTGTGTCACATTGTGTGCTAAATACTCCAAATACGTGATTGGCGAAAAATGTCCACATATGTATTCCATCCAATCTCCTATCTTATAAAATTAACCCGATAAAATCAATATTTGTTTGTTTTTCATACAGGAAAGGAATATTCAGAGAAGTAATTTTTGGGCCTTCGGATGGATGGATGGATGTAAAACTTTAATGAACGTCCTGAGGTACGCGACTCAGTGCGCAGCGGGCCGCTCCCACGTTGGGACAGTCAGGCCATGCCCGACCGGCCCATCGTGGGCCCTCTGGACAGCCCATAGTTGCGCCCCGGCATCGGGGCTCTTGATAGCGGAGAGCCACTTGTCCTCATGTATTTGTTCCGTGCCTCGTAACGAGGGGCAACGCCAGAGCATATGGTCTAAGCTAGCGAAGTCATTGCAGTGCCTGCAAGAACTACTGGCATAAGTGTCGGGATAAAGCTTGTGTAATAAAGCCGGGCTGGGATACGAGCCTGTTTGCAATAATCTGAGGGTCAATGCCTGCGCTCTATTTAACTTCTTGTGAGGAAGGGGAAAGTCTCTCCTGCCGAGATAAAAGTACTGCGTAATTTCATTGTTTGTTGTCGGTTGATCTCTGTTCTCCACCACTCCTGGTCGGCCGGGGAGTTCTTCATGGTCGCGGAAAGCGAGACCTTGCGCCATGGAGTGGGCCAGCTCGTTGAGGTTTGTGGGGCCTCCCATGATGGTTCCCATGTGAGCGGGGAACCACGTGAGAGTGTGGGTGGCAATGCTTTTACCGTCGAGGATGCGACAGGCTTCTTTACACACGGCGCCAACGCTGAAGGCCCGGATGGCTGCCCTGGAGTCGCTGAAGATGTTGGCATGTTTCTCGTCCAGGAGGGCCAAGGCAATGGCCACTTGCTCGGCCGCACATGACGACGCGCTTCGTACCGAAGCTGCGTTAACGGTCGAACCCTTGTGGTTGATGGACACTACTGCGAAATTTTTGCTGTTGCCATATTGGGCTGCGTGAACGAAGCAGCTGCCGCCAGGGAGTTCTGTCGCCCGGCGTAGGAGCGCCACGGCCCTGGCCTTCCTTCTTTCCACGTTGCGCTGGGGATGCATATTGCGTGGGGCGGGGGATATGATGATGTGGTCTTTCTGCTCTTTCGGAAGGCCCTGGTAGGAGTCTTTGACTTTAGCCGGGGGGACGCCCATCTCTGTTAGGAGTCGTCTGCCCGCCGCGGGCAGACGACTTGGGCCTTAGGGAAATAAAATAATGGTACCTGGCGTGTACCTGTGACCGCTGGCCACTTGAGCGAGAACAACCAAGTGCGTGGTCGTACGCGTGCTCCCCTAGTGTCATGCATTATTAAAACAACATCGCTTTGCGAAGACCTCGCGGGTTAACTTCAAAACATTTTAAGCGAAGCTATATAGGCTCACTTGTGTCGGGGTTGGCGTGCGCATACGCGGTATCATCATCAGCATTCGCTCCAGCGTCGTCGTCTTCTTCCGCAGCTGGCTCGTTCTCGCCCCTTGGATTGGGCTCCTGCTCGTGTTCGGCACTAGCTCCTGCCACTGCTCCCACGTTCGTCGTCGCCGTCTTCTTTCACAGCTCGCTCCATTGCTGCTCATCAGTCCAGCGTAGAATTTCACTTAGCTTCTGTTGTTATATGCTCAGAAAGAACGACTTTGTTCTTAAACTCAGGGGAGGGAAGCATTGCCGAGGTTAGGCTTTACACTGAGGCCCCAGTATTGCGAAGAGGAGACGGCACAGATAGACCGCCATGTTTGACCGCAGATCGCGGTGGCCCCAATTCCCAAGAATATGCACCCCAAGTACCATCCCGGGACGACGCAGAGCAAGGGCCAAGACTCTTCACAAACGTTTTGGCATGGAACCGGGACTGTATTACACGGATGCTAGTCGAACCAGCTCCGACACGTTCACCGTAGTCTCTACGTGTCAAAACAACGTTAGAACGGCATCCTTCAAAACCTCCTCGGCATGCCTGGCAGAGGCTGCAGCCGAGCGCCAAACTAATTCGGCTGTCATATTATCCGACTCACAAGCAGCTTGCCGCCTGTTTCTAACTGGGATGGCATCCCAGTCAATAATCAAAATTTCGGGCAATCGACTAGAAGGGCACCACACTATCATATGGTGTCCAGCACACGAGGGACTGGCAGGGAACTCGAGGGCAGACCGTATTGCTCGTGGATTAAACATCCGAGCAACGGCAGGACCCAGCGACGACCTTCCGCCGAATTCTCGTGACATTATTTTACAGCAAATGCAGCCGCGGAGACGTTTTGGACATCCTCACTCGAATTTGAACAGCCAACAGGAGAGGGACTGGCGTCGTATTCAGACGAATACATACCCCAACCTGTACCACCTACACAGAATACACCTCACGAGGTTCATTGACGAGTGCCTGTGGTGCACAGAAATACCCACACTAAAGCACATCACATGGGAGTGTCCCAAGAGGCCTCCGCACAGAGACATCCCAATAATACTGAAACATCCACGCATGAGGAATAGGGAGTGGGAGGTATGGCTTGCGGACGAGGGCTGGGAGAGCCAATTGGCTCTTCTGGATCAAGCCCAGCGAGCCAATCGTGCCAGTGGAGCCCTGGAATAGGGGCCCCAATCAGCGTTCCTTCTTGTATTTATTTATTTTCAATAAAGTTTTTACTCACTCACTCGTAATTGGGAGGCCGCGTTTACGGGGTATGAGCCATTCATTGTCTGACTTGACGGACAGATTTAATTTTGAGGAAACTTAATTTCGAAGAATTGCAAGCGGCAATGGCTGGCGAATGCTGCTACCAACCGAGAAAACTCGAAACATCGAACGAAAGCGACAACAGCGACGAGCAGGGAATCGTGAAACGCAAGCAGGAAAAGTTACAAGAAATGGAAGGAAAAGTAGAAGGAAAGGGAAGGACAAGAAGTACGAAAGGGAAGGAGAAGTAGTACAAAAGGGAAGGAAAAGTAGTACGTCCGGTACACACGCGACAAGCTTCGCTTACCCCCATTTTGTCGACAGGGGAAGGGCTAGTGATCATTGTTCCCTTTTAATATTATTACTATTTGCTGTGTTTCACGTGTTTGGTTACTATCCCTACGCTTCCCTCTTCTTTCTCTCTCTCTCTTCCTCTGTTTCTGAATACACATTGCCTTCGTTTATCAAGGCGTCAAGGCATTTGTATTCTTTTACCCAAGGTATTTTCTGACACTGTATTGACACTGTCTGTTCACTGTTTTCATTGAATACCATAAGATCTGATTTTCAACCTTGATCTCAATCCTAAATTACCACCTTCCCATCCACAGACATAAGCCAAATGCTGCATATCACTTTGCCTATTGCTAGCCACACAATGTCGTGCGCAAAACAAACCTGGAAGCTGCTGCTCTACTATAATCACCACCTGTTTCTATGGGAGTATAAACCCAATATTGGTTCATTCGAGCTCCTTTTCCATCCATACCATGTACACAATACATAGCAGCGGGATAAAGGGCACCCCTGTGTCAGTCCTTTGGTGAAATCAAGTTTCTCTGCGCAAATCATCCCTTCCCTCACAATTCAATTTTCACAAAAAATATTTTCACTGTTTTTATATACTGTGCATCCAGCTCGTTCCAACTTTTTTGCAATTTCCAATGTGAAATATATGGCTCAAGGAATGCAAAGTTATTTTTCTCATATGAATATCCTTGCCAATGTCGCAGTTTCAATGAATCGACTCAAATGCCATGCGTCATGTAGACTTGCCACTGCCACAGCTCCAGTTCGATCCAGCACTGTAGACGGCCGTGCACATGAGTCAAACTTATTTTACGGCGCGAAGAAAAACCTGTAACCTGAATGCATCAACCATGTGAAACTCCAAGCGGGCTGCGCTGAGAAGTAATAAAAAAAACATTGTGAATTACTTTCACTTTTTCTTTTCCATATGTGCCATAGCTCGCTCGTAGGACGCCATAACACAAATTGGAACCACACAAAATATGCTGCATTGGTTTTATTTCCGTTTTACAGTGATTGAATTCCCGGAACTCAATTACCACACTGCCAACATCGTCACTCCACACCTGCTTTATAGAGAGTGCACTCAAGCTACCGAAAAACTGGCCCTTTATGCACACCCAAGCGTCATATTTTGGCGTGAATTCTTAAGTGTATATTTTTGCAAATCTTCCAAATATTGGTATCTTAATTAGCAACGTTTTGAGCATATAAAGCGCCAGAACCTTGCGACAGCAATGTAAAACAGGCAGTTCTATATTACACAGTTCTGAACACAACCATCGTTTATTTCCAAGTTGGTGTTTTCGATAAACAAGCTGTGATTTGTCATAGTTGTTATTCAATATGACTGTTGTAGAGAAAGCGTTTACGCTATGTGTGTAGCTAGAAATTTTTTGAAGTTAGTGGAGAGGATCCATTAATGGTTATTCTGACTAACAGAAAAATGGGAATGCGAAACAACCTACAAGAATGTGATAACTACCTACATTTAGAGTTCAAGTACTCGCGCCTAATATATAGAACCAATACCTAACAATCTACTAATTGTAGAGAATTAAGTGCTGTACCAACGTTGTCAACAAATTCAAACAAAAAATTCTGAACCCTTCCGCGTTCGAGAAAATGGGAATAAGCGAAGCTTGTTGAAGACGACGCTATCGTAAGCGCTCCGCTTCGTTTGCCCTAAACTCCGGGTCGGCGGCTCTTTGCTGACGCTTAGCCTCAACACCGCACTCGCGCAACTCGGGGTCCGCGGCTCTTCGATGACGTTTCGCTTGGTCTTCGCAGGACCTCACGTAAGAAACGGCACGTCGACGACGAGCCCTTTCTCTAGCGAGTTCATGGTGACGTTGCTGAAACGCAGCCTGCTCCTCAGCGGTACACACCATGCGTGGCCACCCTATCCAGGCGCCGAAACTGATCTCAGGCGGGGGAAGCCCGGCGGAGCGCGCGCCAACCCCCTTTCCTTTCCCTCTCGGTGACACACCAAACGACCCTGATTGGTCCCGCGCGTCTCGTGATCCGACGCCAGCGCAGCTTTCCCCGCACCTTCTCTCTTTTTCTCTTTCCTTTCTTTCTTTCTTTCCTTCATTTTTGTCTTCCTTTCTTGTCCCTGGCTCATACCCGTACATCCATGGCTCAAACCCGCATTGGATATGCGGGTTTGCGGCACAGGTAATTTTATTATGGTTAATCATGCCGTAGCTGACGAGCATGCGATGTTAATGATGTAATGACCTAACAGTCATGTTAGCCATACATTCGTACCCTTCCATGCCAATATTGGAACATACTATGTGAAATAGACGCGAGTTTTCGCCAGGTAGGGTTTTAGCGTTACACCACCGCCGCCAACGCTTGTCAGGCAATACAATCTTCGCTCGAAAAACTAGAATAAGACAGTGCTAATATTTCCAACTCCTTCGTCGGAGCCGTTGCGTTGAGCAGGCGTCGCTCACTCCAACGTCGCATAGCTTGGTTCGACTTGGTGGCGGTAAATCTGGCACCACTGGTTTCAACGTACGCGATTGTCCTGGTCCGCCGATTGCGACGTCAGGCCGATGCAGCTGCACCCTTCGGGATCTCCCCGCTATACTTGCGGAGCCTAGCCGCAGCAGCTCCGGCTCGTTTTAGTCGTGAAGGTGCCGTGATATCATTGCTGCGGTTCTCAGTTGCGCTCGCTGAGCCCACAAATAATATACGTGATATTTGGGGCAGAGCCGCCACAGGGGTGCTGTGGACTGTCTCATTGAACTATCAGGCTGGTGCCCACTTCAGGTCGCCTTCCTTTCCCCTGTGCAAAATCGTAGGTGGGGCAGATATCATCCGCTCCCACCCCTTTTCTTTGCTCCATTTTATGCCTTCTTCAACGCGGCCTACGCTGAATGGCGTGACCAACTCCGGTGACATTTTTCTTAATTGGTTATTTAATGCCGCATGCATTAACTATTTTTCTTTTCATTTTCCTTCTCGTGTTGTCTTTTTGTTATCTTCTATTGTTTGTTTATGGAGTCATGACAACGCGTCACGAAATAGAACGGTACATTGTTCTATGCCTCATGTTGATGGCAAAGTCTACAATCTCCATTCGGCGCACATACACCCTTTTTTCATGTTGCCCTGTTTTTATTGGCAAGATGAAAATATGCAGCATAAAGAATGTTTTCCTTGCTGGCGATATACACGCTACATGGACTTGGCAAAGGAAGATTATGACCAAAGATAGAAAATATGGCTCTCGGTACATTGGTTCAGAGGAAATGTCATGCATAAAACTACATTTCCTGACGTTCCATCAGCACTAAACAAATATTCTAGACTGATTCTCGTTCTTAAAAAATTAAATAGTTTCGACCATTTCCTTTTGGAAGCCCACACACTGCAATATTTGAGCAACGATTCTCGGTACAAAAAGAAAAGGAAGGCCTAAAGCAAGACATCTTTGAATAATACTACATAATGGATGACAACGGTTCTTAAAGTAAAATAACTGCATGATCAATTGTCGTAAAAAAAAGACCGTAACATCTTCGAAACCTTCGATTCCATTCCTGAGTGGCTTTCACAACAGCATTCTTGCGTTTGTATGCCAATTTTTCTTACGTTTTCTTAAACTGTGTGACATGTGAGCATTTTATTTCCCCGCAGGGGCGTCTGCGTAAGCAGGCGTTTGGTGTGTTGCGACACCACGGACCCGAGCACATGGGGGTTGGACCCTCCCACGTTTAACCGTGCGTGGCTTAGCCGTGTCCGGGGAAAAGGGGATCCTGGGGGTTGAGCGGAAGCCGGGTGTTTGGACCTTTAAGGCCCCTCGGCGGAGGCAACACACCCCTTTGGCCTCTGCTTCACGTAGACGGCACCCTTGGACTGACCCGCCCGGGGGAAACCGGTAGTCGTCTTTTCCTATCTCTCTCTACCATCATCTTCGTCTTTCCCTTCCACTTTTAATCTGTCCTGTCCTCTCATCTTTTCCATTCACTTCGACTTTTCCTGGCGGCAAGGGTTAACCTGGTGTGGCTGTCCTACCTTGGGTATACCATATTGGGTTATAGCAACGGCATACTGCTGGCGCTGTGCAGACTTGTCTCTATGTTCTGCCACGTCCCCTTGTTGGGCTCCGCGGTGGGTGGCAGACGCTGTTGCCGAACAAGTAGTTTCTTTCCATGGGATCCCCGAACCCTTTCTCAACTGATCGTGCCTCGAAAAGGGTACGCACCGATGCAACATCACTATTCTTGCCCAAAAACAACGAACGTTTCCCGAAATTCTACGTCCTCCACTGCGAACAATCACCTACAAAAGCTAGAGCAATTTCCCCATTTCTTGTGGCCAAGTGCCTAAAAGAGACCATTGGAGCTGGGTATAAGGCAACAAAGATGGCAACCCGAGATTTGCTACTCGAACTAAAAGACAAGGAACAATACAACAAACTCGCACACCTCGTAGCCTTTGGTAACATCCCTGTTTCTGTAAGCGCACATCGAGCAATGAACACAGTAAAAGGTGTAGCATCAGACGAAGACCTAATGACATTGAATGAAGAAGAACTCCTGGATGGATGGAATGACCAAGGGGTAATCCATGTGCAGCGCATCAAAATCAGACGGAATGACAACGAAATCCCAACAAAGCATTTAATACTCACTTTCAGTTCAACTACTTTACCCGAGACTCTGGAAACCGGCTACGTAAAACTTCATGTTCGACCATAGATTCTGAACCCGCGACGTTGCTTCAAATGTCAAAGATTTGGTCACGCATCCCAGAGCTGCCGAGGGCAGCTTATGTGCGCAAAGTGCGGCACAACTGGTCACTCTTCTGACGATTGCAATAATGACGAGGTACATTGTGCGAACTGCGACGGCAGTCACCCGGCATACTCCAGAGCTTGTCCAGCCTGGAAGAAAGAAAAAGAAATAGTTACTGTAAAAGTGAAGGAGAATATCACATTCCGCGAAGCACGTCAACGTATCTCCTCGTTGTTCTTGCTTAAAACATCTTTCGCCGAAGTGGTGCAACGGGGGGCGGCACCACAACGGCCTCTGGCGGTAGCCCGGACCACGTCTAGCGTGCCGAGGTTTACGCCACCCGCCCTTAAGGTGGGAGCAGCCAACGCTGCCCTGCCATCTCTCACAGTGTCCACACCAGTGGCCTCTACAAGCTCCAGCAGCAGCCAGGGCACCGCAGAGGCCACAGGGGTCCTGTCGACCTCCGGCCCGGTGGGGGCGAAGGCTTCATCGCTCGAGATGAAGTCTACGCGACGCACACATCGCTCTCTGGAGCGGGTGTCCAGTGCCTCGCAAGAGGCTATGGACACTAGTCCAAGCGAAACGGCGCTAGTAGCGTCGAAGGAGCGGCGAGGTTCTCTTGACCGCTCCAAAAAAGACAAAACACCAATTACAGGGCCTAGCAAAGGCTCTGTAAAGTAAGTCACCCTTCTCCCTTTTGAGACACACAGCACCTTTTATTTTCCTCCAACATGAACACAATAATGCAGTGGAATGTTAGGGGACTAATCCACAACCTCGACGACATCCAAGAACTTATCGATAAATTTAATCCAAAAGTGCTGTGTGTTCAAGAAACACACCTAAACTCCAGAAACACCAACTTCCTACGTCAGAATATTGTTTTCTGAAGAGACCGCGAGGATTCTGCCGCATCATCTGGTGGTGTGGCCATCATACTCGACAGAAGTGTCGCCTGTCAGCAACTTCCACTCAATACGGCACTTGAGGCGGTAGCCATTCGTGCTGTACTTCTGGGTAAGCTCATAACCGTTTGCTCACTCTACATACCCCCACATTATCCTTCACACAAGCATGAATTTCAGTCATTTATAGATGAATTACCAGAACCTTACCTCGTTCTTGGCGATTTCAATGCACACAGCAGCTTGTGGGGCGACACGCGTATCGATGCACGAGGACGCCTAATCGAACAATTTCTTTTGTCCTCTGGTGCGTGTCTCCTGAATAAGAAGGAACCCACCTACTACAATCTTGCAAACAAAACGTTTTCTTCCATTGATCTCAGTGTAGCTTCCCCGTCTATATTTGCTGAGCTTAAATGGGAAGTTATAAAAAATCCTTACGGGAGTGACCACTTCCCGATACTGCTGAGATCACCACTACAAAACGAACCACCACAGGCACCTCGCTGGAAGTTGGATATGGCAGATTGGGAGAAATTCCAAAGTCTTACAAGTAGTATCTCGTGGTCTGACATATCTTCGCTGGGAATTGATGCTGCTGTCGGGTATCTTACATCTCTTATTATTGATGCCGCCTCTGAATGTATACCTAAAATAAGTGGTGCGACCTGCAAACGCGGTGTCCCATGGTGGAACGACGAATGTCGGAACGCACGTAGGAAACAGTACAAAGCGTGGGGCTTGCTACGGGACTCCCCAACTGCGGAGAATCTTGTCAATTTTAAGAAGATAAAATCGCAGGGCAGAAGAACGCGTCGACAGGCCAGGAGAGAGAGTTGGGAGAAGTTTTTATCAGGCATCAACTCGTATACAGATGAGGGCAGAGTCTGGAAGAAAGTTAATAAGATAAAAGGGCTACAAACTTATTCACTCCCGTTGGTAAACACACAAGGCGACAGTCTGGAAGAACAAGCCAACTGCCTGGGAGCACATTTTGAACATGTTTCCAGCTCATCCCATTATTCGCCAACATTTAAAAGACACAAGGCTACCATAGAAAAACAGAAAATAGAAAGAAAATGCACCGGAGACGAGGCATACAACCGGCCATTTTGCATCGCTGAGCTGTATGCGTCCCTTAGTTGTTGCAACAAGTCTGCCCCAGGCTCTGACCGCATAGTTTATCAAATGCTAAAACACCTTCCCCAAGAAACAAAGAAAACTCTCCTCTGCCTTTACAATGCTATATGGTCCTCCGGCAAGATCCCCTCTGCCTGGAAAGAGGCCATTGTCATTCCTATACTGAAGCAGGGCAAGGACCCATCGTCTGCTTCAAGTTACCGGCCTATAGCACTAACAAGCTGTCTCTGCAAACTGTTCGAAAAAATGATAAACCGCAGACTAATACACTTCCTCGAATCAAACAAATTGCTTGACCCGTACCAATGCGGGTTTCGAGAGGGTCGATCCACCGCCGACCATCTAATACGTATTGAGACGCAAATTCGTAAGCTTTTGTCCACAAACAGTTCTTTTTGTCTGTATTCCTTGATATGGAAAAAGCCTACGATACCACGTGGCGGTTTAGAATACTTAGAGACCTCTCACACGTTGGTATACGTGGTAACATGTTAAATGTCATAGAAAGTTATTTATCTAATCGCACATTCCGTGTTCGTGTGGGAAATGCTGTATCAAGACCATTTGTGCAGGAAACTGGAGTGCCACAGGGCGGGGTGCTGAGTTGCACTCTCTTCATCGTAAAAATGACTTCTTTGCGTCTGTACATCCCAAGAAACATGTTTCACTCTGCATACGTCGATGATGTACAGATAGGTTTCGCCTCGTGCAATCTTGCAGTCTGTGAGCGGCAGATTCAGCTTGGTCTGAACAAGGTGTCTAAGTGGGCAGACGATAATGGATTTAGCCTTAACCCACAAAAAACCACCTGCGTGCTGTTCTCCAGGAAGAGGGTCTGCACCCCGATCCTGACATTGAGTTGCAGGGACAACGTGTGGCCGTAAAAACAGAACATAAATTTTTAGGTGTGATTCTAGATACGAAACTTACATTTGTGGCATGCATACAGTATATAAGAAACAAGTGCATGAAAACAATGAATATTCTAGAAGTGTTGTCACGCACCGTTTGGGGTAGTGACACAAAGTGCCTTTTAAATCTGTATAAGAGCCTCATACGCACACGACTAGATTACGGCGCCATAGTGTACCATTCCGCGACGCCAAGCGCCCTAAGGATGCTGGATCCTGTACACCATCTAGGCATCCGCCTAGCCACTGGTGCCTTCAGGACAAGTCCTGTGTCAAGCTTGTACGTAGAAGCGGACGTGTGGTCGCTTGACATGCAACGTTCATACTTAAGCCTTACCTATTTCCTGAAAGTAAATTCGAACTCGGAACATCCGTCCTTCTCAATCATAAATGATATGACCAGTGCCACACTGTTTAATAACCGGCCGACAGTAAGAGAACCCTTTTCGCTACGTATAAGAAAAATTAGTGCAAAAATGGATATCCCACTACTTGAAAATAATTTGATGGCCCCAGCAAATTCAGTGCCACCGTGGCAGTGGCAACTCATAGAGTGTGATACTTCGTTTGTAGAGGTCACAAAAAACGCTCCAGAGGCACATATCCAGATGCATTTTCTAGAAATCCAGTTCAAGTACTCGTCCTGCACTCAGTTTTACACTGACGCTTCCAAGTCACATGCAGGGGTTTCTTATGCAGTAGTCGGCCCATCGTTCTCCGAGTCCGATGTACTGCACCCGGAAACAAGCATTTTTACGGCTGAAGCCTATGCACTTTTATCAGCCGTGAAGAATATAGGCAAGTCCAAACTCAAACGATCAATAATATTTACAGACTGCCTAAGCATTGTAAAAGCTATCATGACTCTACACAGACACAAAAACCCCGTACTCATTGAACTGTATTCTGCTCTGTGCAAAGCATATATGGCTAACCAGCATATTATTTTGTGCTGGGTGCCTGGCCATAGAGGCATCGAGGGCAATGTTCTGGCTGATCAAATGGCCTCATCACCTACATCGCGAGCCGTTAACCCTACAGCTTCTATCCCTGCCGGAGACCTCAAGCCCTACTTAAGAAATAATCTTCGAAGCCACTGGCAGCGCTTGTGGGATGCCGAAACGAACAATAAGCTCCATTTAGTTAAGCCACAGATAGGTCCCTGGCATCCCGTTACGAAAATACGAAGAACTAATGTCCTATTCTCTCGTTTGAGAATAGGACATACATACGGCACCCACAATTTTCTTTTAACAGGAAATGACCCACCAACCTGTGGTAGATGTGGAAAGAGGCTTACCGTGCTCCACGCCCTCGTGGAGTGCAGGGAAGCCGAAACAGAGAGAGAAAGGCACTTTCCTCTAGCGTACCGGTACTGTCTCCCTCTCCATCCCGCTATGTTTCTGGGTGACAAACCCCTCTTTAACACCAAAGCTGTCCTGGGTTTTCTTAGCGATGTTACATTGCATGTTATTTGCCCAATAGTTTCATAGCGCATCCTCTCTCCAGAGGATGCCGCTGCGATAGTAGTTTTGTATAGCACGCGTCTCCAGGCCCTTGCATTTCAAAGGGCCTGTCAAGGCAGTAGTGCTTTTTGAAAGACTTATCAGTGATAAATTCTCATTTATCATCATTATCTTGCAATTTGTTTATTCGTTTCATAGTGCACCTCATTAGCCATTGCCATAATTTTATTACATATATATTTTACGGATTTTACAGCGATTGTTTTTAGGCCCTTTTACTGCCACGACACATCTACCTTTCGCAATTCATTGCTCCACTGTGAACTTATTAACACAGGCCTGGCGCTCTTTGGCCATACCTGGCCCTTGCGCCATTAAACAACATACATCATCATCATCATCAGCGTTTTATTTTGCCTATATGCCTACATTTTATGCTAGTAATGTTGACTTCGCATTAAAAATATTTCAATGAAATAAGCAAAAAAATGTGGCCAGCTTGCACTAGTGGTGCAAGTTGCAGTAAACAGCGGAGCTGGTGATCGACCCGGCTTCTTCTAGGTTTTGCTACAATTGGCTAAGTTTTTCTACGACATGCTAAGCGCTGCTAGGCACGGTATTGCGAATCGGCTCAACACCGACGTGCAGATTCTCGCTTGGCCGCACGACGCGCTTCAAGATGAGCGGCTCGTTCTTCGGGTGTCCGGATCTTTATTCGTCGTCCCATGCCAAGGCTACATGTACTTGTCACAGAGTCAACGAGAGTTCTGGCGCCGTCGCGGTGATTCCACGGTTTATCTCCCTGGAGACGTCACGGCCAAGCTGGGCCTCCACACTTGCCGAGACGTGGCTGGTCTAAACCTGCCGACCCACCGCCAGAGGCGCCGGCTGCCGTCACGGACACTGCGCGCGTTCCGCGCGAACGCGGGGAAACGCGGACGGCGTCGGCAGCAGCTCTACGCGTTGCGTCGTCGGTGCTGCTACAATTTCTTTCTCTCTCGCTCGCCCTCATTTTCTCTTTCTCTCTCCGGAGCATTGCGCGCGCCGCGCGCATGCCCTCCTTTCCTCTCCTTAACGTCCCATGTAAAGGCAACATGTGCACGGCACGGAGAGGAAGCGAAGCACACGCTGCTCCGCAAGCTGGTTGCTAAGCAACGTACAGTGACGTCATCGCCAGAAGCAGTTTTTGTTAGCAGTACGTGGCGAAGAAATTTACAGAAGAATAAAATTGGGTTGGAGTGCATAAGGCAGGCATTGCCAAATCCTTACTGGGAGCTTACCACTGTCGTTGAAACATAAAGTGTGCAATCATTGCATTCTACCGGTGCTAACATATAGGGCAGAAACATGGAGGTTAACAAAGAAGCTCGAGAACAAGTTAAGGACCGCACAAAGAGCGATGGAACAAGAAATCTTAGGACTAACGTTAAGAGAAAGGAAGAGAACAAACGGGGATAGCCGATATTCTAGCTGACATTAAGCGGAAGAAATGGAGCTGGGCAGGCCATTTAATGCGTAGGATGGATAACCGGTGGACCATTACGGTTACAGAATGGATACCAAAAGAAGGGAAGTGCAGTCGAGGTCGGCAGAAAACCAGATGGGGTGATGAAGTTAGGAAATTTGCAGGCGCAAGTTGGAATGCGCCAGCGGGTAATTGGAGATCACAGGGAGAGGCCTTCGTCCTGTAGTGGACATAAAATATAGGCTGTTGATGATGATGACGTGGCGCAACCAAGAGCTTAAACAGTTCCGCTGGTAAAATTCAGAGCCCTTCCACTACTCTGAAGAAGGAAGCCAGCGAAGCTGCGACTATGGTGTGTCTGCTGCAGTAAAAACGACATCACCGTATTGTTTTCGCCTCGCGCGATGGCCAAGTAGTGCGTTTGCTGCGCCAAGTGCGCCCACGACGCCGACGAGATCTTTCCCGCTCCTGCTCTTGGCGGCTCATACCCACATATCCAACGCGGGTAGAGTCACACGTGATTTCTTTTGCCTTCCTTCTTTCTTTCTGCTACCTTTATTTCTTTCTTTCCTTCCTTCCTTCCTTGCATCCCTCTTTATTTATATATACATTTATTTATTTATTTATATATGCTTCCTGGCTCAAACCCGCATATTCCTGGTTCATACCCACATATCCAATGCAGCTATGCACCACACGTGATTTTATTATCGTTAATCGTGACGTAATTGACGAGCATATGATGTCATTGACGCCATGACGTATCAATCACGTTAGTCATACATCAGTACCATTCCATGCCAGTTTTGGTAGTTACGAAGTGAACGAGACGCCACTAAATGAGACGGTACAAAATTATTGCCTACTTTTGGTGTACACGGACGTGATCTCCTGTAACTTAGCCCTTAACAGCTTCGCTGTAAAAAGATAGACTGATCCAAAGCACATGTTGGGATATAGGTGACGTGAAGTTGTTATGAAGCGGGTGATGAAATATTATAAATTTTTCATTTCCATGCCTGCGCATTTGGCGTAAAGGAAACTAGCGCAGATTTGCTCTCACATACTCGTGGTAGGTAATGCGATAAATCTCATATAAATTGTACTTCTCCATTCGTTATTGTACATTGTAAGTGTACCAGACTCTCCTTGCTCAGTTCCCTGTTTTGTGTATGGGCCATAGTATGGAAATCGTTAGCAACGCACGGCTGCCATCTTACACGGCTAGTAGCTACCACTACTGAGTCAATCTCCAGTTGTGGACATGTGCAATTGTACTTAACGCTTATTGGTTAACCCTTGTTTGTGGGCATTTGCCATTGTATGGGGATCATAGTGCCACCTGTAGGTAGTGGGTCGAGGGCAAGAGTGGGTCGAGCCCAAGAGAAGAAAGACCGCGCGCTCCTTCTCTGCTCGAGCCAGCCCCGACGGTCGCGTCTTCCAAGAGCCAGCTGCTCTACGTTTGTTTAGCCTTCAGGACTACTTCTCGAGGCTCATGACAAACTGGTGGAGGTGCTGGGTAAGCGTCTTCACGGATGTTGCAGACCCCTCCAAGGATCCGCGCTACGAATCCAGTGCCTGTCGACACTCCCGTGCATCGGGCCAGCCGCAGGATCAGGGGACTGTCTCCAGAAGTCGTCAACGCTACAGTTCCCACCACATCAACCGGTATGACCAGCGCTTCTCTTCAAACCGCCCCAACCGGTACGGGAAGCACGATGTCGAACCGTTACACACTTGAGAGCCCACGGATCCCGAAGACGTTTCATTGCACAGTGTTCAAAGACGTCGATGACTGGATGGTCGAATACAAGCGCGTGGCCTCCGTGCACGAATGGAACGACACGGAGAAACTCCGACACGTCTACTTCTACCTGGAGGATAGCGCGCGTACGTGGTTTCAGAACCGCGAGGGGCAACTGACGTCGTGGCGCGAGTTTTGTCGTCAGCGTTTGGAGACATACACCAGTCCTGATCGCCACGAACGAGCGGAACGTGCGATTCAGGCCCGCGTCTACTTGCCAAACGAAACTGTGACTTCTTACGTCGAAGACATGACGCGCCTCTTCCGACGGGCGGATCCAAGAATGACGGAGGAGAAGAAGTTACGTCATCTGATGCGCGGGGTCAAGGAGCAGCTCTTCGCTGGCCTCGTACGGAGCCCTCCGACGACGGTCGCGGACTTCTTGTCCGAGGCTGTGACTATGGAAAAGATGCTTCTGCATCGCTCGAACATGTATGAGCGGCATGCGAACAGCATGTCTGCTGCTGACATTTTCACGGCCATAGGAAGCAACGGTGACTGTCTGCGAGAACTCATCCGCTCTGTCGTGCGTGAAGAGTTGCAAAAGGCCGCCGTAACACCGCACCCTACGGTAAACTCCATAGCTAGCATTATCAAGGACGAAGTGCACCAGGCGCTCCGTGACACCTTGCCTCCTGCTAACGCTGCGGCAGTACCTGTTGAATATCCACGTGCGACCTACGCGGAAGCCCTGAAGCGCCCTTCTGCCTCTCCGCCGCTGTTCGTTCGTGCTCCTCCTACGGTGTCAATTGAGTCGGCGCAGCCGATGTCGTACTACGACGCTCGGTATACACCGCCGCCGGTTGTTCATGCCGCTCCATTTGCCCACCATTCGGAGTAAGCGGTTCGCTACGTCGACGACAGACGCCCGCCCCCTCGGAAGTCGGATGTTTGGCGCACACCCGATCATCGGCCTCTGTGCTTCCACTGCGGTGAAGCTGACCACCTGTACCGCCAGTGCCCATACCGGCGCCTTGGTATTCGCGGCTTTTCCGTATACTCGCCGCCACCCCGATACGGCCAGCGACCCCGGGACATTGAGGACTACCTACCTCTCTCAGCAGCGCTTGCCACCGCCTGCCGCGCGGCAGTCGCGATCGCCGTCTCCCAGACGATTTTCACCTCCGCCCCAGCGCTATTCTCCCGAGCGGTCGACCAGTCCCCGCCGGGAAAACTAACTGAGGCGATCTTTGGGGGCGAGGTCGCTGACGGTCGAAGCGCTGAAGACCTCCGACGGACGCAGTTACGGAAAGATACCGACCCGACACCACCTGCAACTGAACGAGACGACCGGCTTTCGCTCGATATACCAGTTACTGTTGACGGTTATGCCGTGAGTGCTTTAGTGGACACCGGCGCAGACTACACGATACTAAGCAGGAAAATAGCAACGCAGCTGAAGAAAGTGATCACGCCCTGGCATAACTCACAGATTCGGACGGCTGGCGGCCACGTCGTTACTCCGCTGGGCGCCTGCACGACTAGAGTTGAGATTCAAGGATCTACATTCGTTGCGAGCTGCCTTGTCTTACGCGAATGCTCCCGCGACGTTATTCTTGGGGTTGACTTCCTGCAGGAGTACGGCGCGATTATCGATCTGCAAGCGTCGTATCACTTTCTCTGCCGCACGAGTAATCGACGTGCAAGACGGCCAACGACGCGACGACGTACTTCGTGTTTCGGCAGACAGTGTAACGCTTCCTCCACGAGCCAGTGTCCTCGTCGACGTTACATGCTGTGGCTTACGCGATGGCGAAGCGGTGGCCGAAAGTAACTTCGAACACCTACTGAAGCAAGGTGTTTGTGTGCCTCAAAGTGTTATACAGATTCGTGCTGGTCATTCGCAATTGCTTGTTACCAACTTTAGCTACGAGCACCGACACCTGTTCCGCGGCACTTCGTTAGCGTTTGCTGACGCAGTAGCAAACGTTAACAACTGCTTCACGTCAGAAGTAGTGGGGACAGCAGACACGTCTCTGGGCCATCTCGACATCAATTCTGAACTGTCCACCGATAGCCAGACAGCACTGCGCAAGCTCTTGCTTGAATTCAGGACCTGCTTCGCACATTCTTCCAAGGTACGCCAGACTTCCATCACTAAACACTGGATCATCACGTACGAAGACGCACGCCCGATGCACCAGCAGCCTTACCGCGTGTCGGCAAAAGAACGCGAAGCCATACGTACGCAAATCCGGGAGATGCTTGACGATGGCGTCATCGAACCTTCTAACAGCCCGTGGTCGTCTCCGGTCGTTCTTGTCAAAAAGAAAGACGGAAGGCTACGCTTCTGTGTCGACTACCGCAAGCTCAACAACGTGACTAAAAAGGACGTGTACCCGCTGCCGCGTATCGACGACTCGTTAGATAGACTACGGCGTGCCCACTATTTTTCTTCTCTCGATTTAAAAAGCCGGTACTGGCAAATCGAGGTAGACGAACGCGACCGCGAGAAAACAGCCTTTGTGACTCCAGATGGGCTCTATGAATTTCGAGTGCTTCCTTTTGGCTTGTGTTCAGCCCCGGCAACTTTCCAGCGAATGATGGACACTGTCCTTACTGGACTGAAGTGGCAGGCCTGTCTTGTGTACCTGGATGATGTGGTCATCTTCTCTGAAACGTTCGAGCAGCATCTTCACCGCCTACAGAGTGTGCTAGAAGCCATCCGATCGGCAGACCTCACACTTAAGCCCGAAAAGTGTCACTTTGGTTACGAAGAGCTCAAGTTCCTCGGGCATGTAGTAAGCGCCAAAGGGGTCCGACCCGATCCCGACAAGCTTGCCGCTGTGGCCGCGTTTCCAGATCCTGCCGATAAGAAGGCCGTCCGGCGCTTCCTGGGTTTGTGCGCCTACTATCGCCGGTTTATTAAAGGCTTTTCGAACATAGCGGAACCCCTGACACGCCTTACGAGGGACGATAGGCCATTTGTGTGGCATAATGAGCAACAGGCGGCTTTTGCTGAATTACGACAGCGCCTGCAGTCAGCACCCGTTCTTGCACATTTTGACGATGATGCTGATACTGAGCTGCATACCGACGCCAGCAGCATTGGCCTTGGAGTGGAAAGAGTTATAGCGTATGCCAGCCGCTCCCTGTCCCGTGCCGAGGCGAATTATTCGACTACGGAGAAAGAGTGCCTCGCGGTCGTGTGGGCGATCATCAAGTTTCGCCCCTATGTCTATGGTCGTCCCTTCAAAGTAGTGACGGACCACCGTGCCCTCTGTTGGTTGGCAAGCATGCGCGACCCTTCAGGACGACTGGCACGGTGGAGCTTGCGGCTACGGGAATTTGACATCACCATCGTTTATAAGTCTGGCCGTAAGCATGAAGACGCTGACACGCTGTCGCGCGCACGCATTGATCCTGCCAGTCAGGAAACAGAGGATGATGACGGCTTCCTGGGCGCCATTAGTTCGTCGGACTTGAGCAGACGGCAGCGTGACGACGCTGAGATTAGACCGATGATCGATCATTTAGAGGGCCGCGACACAACCATACCACGTCATCTGTCCCGCTCGCTGACGTCCTTCTGTCTGCGAGACAACGTGCTTTATAAGAAGAATGCTCGTTCGACCAGCCGTGCTTACCTCCTGGTGGTTCCAAGGGACATGTGCGACGACATCCTCTTCGCTTGCCATGACGAACCGACATCTGGTCATTTAGGCTTTTCACGAACACTCGCTAGAGTAAGCGAAATGTACTATTGGCCCGGGCTTTCAGCAAGCGTCAAACAGTACGTTAAAGGCTGCCGTGAATGCCAGCGCCGCAAGACACCATCCGTTAAACCGGCTGGCTTACTTCAGCCAATTGAAGCACCTCACACGCCTTTCGACCAAGTCGGCATGGACATTCTCGGACCGTTTCCTCTCTCGGCCCACGGTAACAAATGGGTGATCGTCGCGACTGATTATTTAACACGCTATGCTGAGACGCAGGCCATCCCACGAGCCACGGCCTCAGAGGTAGCGCAGTTCTTCATGCGCCACATCGCCTTGCGTCACGGTGCTCCCTCCACTGTAATAACCGACAGAGGGACAGCTTTCACAGCGCAGCTTATGGACGAAGTTCTTGAATTGAGCAACACCAGGCATCGCAAGACGACCGCGTACCAATCGCAGACCAACGGACTTACCGAGCGACTGAATAAGACTGTCACAGACATGCTCGCAATGTACATCGACGTTCAACACAAAACATGGGATCGGATCTTGCCTTACGTGACCTTCGCGTATAACACCGCCGTGCAAGAGACGACGCGCTTCATGCCCTTTCGCCTTCTCTACGGTCGCGAAGTCCAGACGATGCTGGACGCTATGCTGCCGTGTCAAGACGCTGACCAATTGACAACTGACGCCGAGGAATTTGCAGAGCGTGCTGAGGAAGCTCGGCAGCTCGCGCGGCTGCATATCGGCCAGCAGCAGCAGGCAGACGCACGACGCTACAACATCCGCCACAGGGACGTGTCCTACAAACCCGGGGACCAAGTTTGGGTGTGGACCCCCGTTCGCCGTCGTGGCCTCTGTGAAAAGCTTCTGAGCCGGTATTTAGGTCCGTATAAAGTGCTCCGCCGCGTCAGTGACGTAAACTACGAAGTTGTTCCGGACACAACATCGCAGACACGGAGTAGGACACAAAGACAACCGACCTCAGACATAGTTCCTGTTGTGCGCATGAAGCCGTACATTGCGCGTGCGTAATTTATTTTTTGTTTTCATTTTTTTTCTGTCATTCCCTTCTTTGTTTCTACTTTTCATTTATTTTTGGGAGCTTGCTTCTTCGTTCATTGACTGTGCCGGCGTGACGGCTACATTTTTTTTGTACTTTCGCCTAGCCTGCCTTCCTCTTCTTTGTCTTCTACGCCTATTTTTTTAGCATCGAGGCGATGCTTTTGTTCGGAAGGGGGGATATTGCCACCTGTAGGTAGTGGGTCGAGGGCAAGAGTGGGTCGAGCCCAAGAGAAGAAAGAAGACCGCGCGCTCCTTCTCTGCTCGAGCCAGCCCCGACGGTCGCGTCTTCCAAGCGCCAGCTGCTCTACGTTTCTAAACCTTCAGGACTACTTCTCGAGGCTCGTGACAATAGTCATCACAATCAACTTGCGCAAACGCTTCTTGGGCAATCCTCCACTGCGGTTAAGTGCCACAAAATGGAAATTATATTCACTATTAACACCGGTGGATCATCTAAAAGAGCGAGTTGGTGTTGCAGCGATATGTACCGCCGGCTTCTTGGCCAATCTCCTGTTGTGTGTATGTGCCATGTTATAGAAATCATCATATGAATTGGCGCGTGACATCCACTTGAAATTGTTAGGTGATGTTGGGACGAGCGAAGCGCATAAGGACGTATCTTGTTGTTCCGTATGACGATGTACCATTAGATATATTTTAGGGGCAGGCCTGCACAGCCTATGCGAAACCCGTATGCAATAGCGAAATGCAGAAATAAACTTTTCCTCAAGGCCGCATTTGATTGAGAGTATTACGCATTTAAAGAACATTTACGACCAAAATGAACGTGATCTGGATTGGTATACACTTTTGATTAGGTGTCTAACTTCTTATTTCAAGTTCTTGTTGCGATTGAAGGTGTTTCTTTGTGTGAAGTTTTCTGTGTACTGCTCGTTGCCCTGTCATTGGTTATTACGATATGCTGCTCATAACATTGTAAATGGTTCCTGTACGTGCATAATTTCATACCTAATTTCAATCATTGTAATAAATACCATGTAAAAATATGGGTTTGACCTAATTAATAAAGCGTCTGGCTGCTACGTTGGAGGGCCGAGGTTCGAATCCCACCGGCTGACGCACCTACTTTTTATTGTGAATGCGCATCTACATGTGAGAAGTTTACCAGTTAACCAGATATTGGCACACGCAGTAGAAACCATAAAACCAGTAGAGACCAGTAGAAACCATAGCAAGCAAAGAAAACTTCGCTTTGAAACACGAGTCCATCTTAACGCTTAGAGCATTGGGCTGCTGTGCTGGGGTGCTGGGTTTTCATTCATTTTTTTCAAGTATGCGTTATTCGGCCATTTATTCTTCACTCAAAGAGAAGAACGACAGAGCGCTAGTTACATATCAAATGTTTCATTTCCCGAAGCAGCATGTCAAGCCACATGGAATGGATGCCCAATAAAAAAAGTTATCTCATAGAAATATAACCTGCTTCTTCCTTCAGTAATAATATGGCCAGGGTGCTGAGGCATGTCGCCATCCATAAACATATTGAGAGCAACAATTACATCACGAGCGCATTTCTTTTTCAATAGTTACTTGGTTTTTGAGGTTACCAAGTATTAGAGTTACGTTTCAGCCATGGCTATGGCTGTCGCTGACGCTGAAATGACTGAAAAGTGATCCGCTTAGTAAAGGCGTCTTCAACGAACACGGCTATTAAGACTGTATTAAGGCTCTCGGATGTCCGCAAGGTAAAAAAAAAGCTGTAAGTTTTGAATCAAGTCCCACGCGTATGCTGTAGATAAGTGACCATAAAATAAAGCAACGTATGGGTAGTTGCGGCTTTTTAAAGTGTAAAACAACATGATTTGATTCAATGCCAAACATTCGGCTGATCTATATTTGCAACTATGTAGTATATCCATAGGTACTTTGACTAATTCAAATTATCCTCATTAAACTCTAATTGAACATTTAGTTAGGTTTAATTCGTTTAGGCCACTAACCAATAAATAAAATGTTCGACATTTGCATTTGCAACAGGCGCTTTGTTTCAATTCATGCCTCTGTCACCTCTTGCGAATTTTTCTGTTCCTTTGAAAATTGTTTTACAATTCTTGTTGTGCACAATCTAATGCAGTGCTTCGTCATCGTTATTAATGCTAATTGTAGACGTGAGAGCCTAATCTAGAACGTGTGGTGCATTTTTTTTCGAGAAGGGCGCGAACAATCGCTTTTATCAACTTTCATTAGTTGGCATTTGATGCTCTCAGCGGCGCAAACTGTTGTTGCATGACTTCAGGAATTCTAACCTACACCATTACACGATGGATGTCTCTGTCACGTTCCCGGGACCATATATGCAGGAACGTTTTCCTGCATATGTGAGCAGCAGTAAAATATACAGCCATGCAATGGGGCACTCTTTGCCCTAGTGTGTGTTTATTGCAGCATTCATTCTTGCAGCACATGCACAAATATTGACACGTAAAAAATATAGGTTGTGCTTGCTTGAATACGTTATCAGGAAGCAGGCGAGTTGCACTTCGTCAATTTAACTTCAGGAAAGCAGAGTCTACGGGCTTTACGCTGACCGAGACTCACACTGCGTGCGTCTTGCTTAAAGGCATTTAAACCTTCGGGGTTTCATTAACTATGTCCTTGCACAATCCGTTGTAATACGTCGTGATCACTCTTCCGTCCGGTACACATTCAGCGTAAGCTTGAAGGCAGTCTTTATATTGACTCACAGCAGACGAATTCCAAAGGCGCAGTTCGTAGAATTCAGCTAATCGAGGAAAGAAAAGCACGTGTAAATCAGTCTAGTTTAGGAAGTTTACATTCTCTGTATCAGTAGCGAAATCAAATCCTGAAAAAGAGATGCTACTGTCGCTATCATTGCAGAAAAAAAAAGTGCAGGTCACCTTATTGTGCACTTTAGGTGTCTTTAATGGCACTGGCCCCTATACCTTATGTTAACGCACGTACTTCTCCTACCACACCCAGGCAAGTAACTGACGACGTCCCCTAGCGCGCCGGCAGAGCATGCGTTAGTACACGAACAATCAATCACGCATACCCCCTTAAGCAATGGCTGATACCCCCGTAATCACGACCTCTCCATTACGACGACAGAAGAGATGTAAAATTGTACGCTGGAAGTCGCACAAGATTGTTCGCGCGGTTGCGCCGACGGGCGCCAACGAGCCAGCTGTGGCAGAAGACTACCACGCTCGAGCTATGAGCGTCGTAGTCATAGGCCGCCCTTCCATGATGATAGTTAATCATCATAATGATGAAAAAGACCTGGCTGTTAAATGGCCCTTTCATTAACTACACCTAAGCTCCCATATTCTATCTATCCTATAAAACTCTTAACTTGAACCCTTACCTCGTTTTAGGTGGGTTTTTATTATTCTCACGGTTTTGGAGATACCTCAACTTCTGATTGCTTGAGGCCTACTTTTAGTGTGCTCCCTGAGAAATGTAATGTCGCTAGGTGCTAGCATCATAAAAATATAAAAGTGCATTCGAATGGAAATTAGACCTTTAAACTTATATTTATATCATAAAGATAAACGTGGTAACGCGAGAAAGCTGTGAAAATTGCAGCTTTACTAAGCTTCATGTGTTTTTGTGGTACAGATGAAATATTACTGAGGGTGTAATAACAAACACTATTGTTGCAAGTCCCTTCAGTGGAACAACCAGCTAATGATGTCCCGTATCTTGGTCTTGTTCTTTTGGGACTTCTGGTTATCTCTAACAAGGTTCTAGCGCGCTAATATACAAATACAAAAAACAGATGTGGCACAGCAGCACCGTATGTAACTTATTTTTGTCTAATTGTCTTAAAAGGCAGTGTACATTACCAAGGGCGAGCTAGTAAGCAGAAAAATTCTTATATTAAATGAAAGCGTCCCTACAACCCGACAGATGCACATTTTGTATAGCAAGGAGATTATGAATGCCTGTTACCTTGAATCAGTGTAGAACGACTGCAAATTGGGCACGTCGATACCGATACATTGTACGCGATGCGCAACAGATCGCGCCGGACGCAATCACAGCGTCCTTGTTGCTGTTTGCATGCGACAAGGTCAACGTTCGTCAAAACAACCACAAGGAGGCAATGTTGTTTGCGTACGTCACTTATTTGGGCATGGTTTACGATAAACACCTCGTCGTTTCACCAATTCCTGACCTCACACTACATCGCGTGCATAGACGTGCACTATTTATGCATTTTAGAATATAAATACAACTGTCGTTGTAACTCTACTTCAAGCATCAGAGCAACGTGGTTATGACTATTGCGTTCAAGTCAGTCACATAATGTAGAGACGTATGCGTGTCATAAATAAGGGTACATCTCAATTTCTGAAACACTAAAACAACAGTGCTGACATAGCGGTGCTTTGTGGGTGCCTAGAGAAATGATTTTAAACAAACTGTCACTGTGGTGGTAGATTTTCCAATGGAAAAATTATCTTGATTAAGATAGCTATACAACATCAGCCATGTTTCACAGGGTCAAATGAAATTATATTTGTTGGGAGTGGTCGAGACAATGCTGTTATAGAAGTTTAGATCATCGCGATGGAACTTTAGGCTACAGGTAGGGAGTAAATGTTATTTTGTGTACTCTGCATTTTTTGCTACATACTTCATTTACCACAAAAAATATTACGGAATGCTGAAAGGTGTAAATTTTATCTTTCAAAAAAGTTAGAATCAGGGTGTCCCGGTTACAGATTTATACAGACACATTTCACTCTGGAATCAACGTGTCATCAAGGGAAGCTACACAGTAGACGTTTTCTAATGACACAACGCTTGCAGTTACAATGTGTCCATGAATTCAACATTACGTTCATTCAGTGACCCCGCTCCCGAAGTTGCATCATTTTAATGGCCGTTCAGTAAATTTTATATCGATGGCTACAGGACACTGAGGGAAACTCTCCGTCATTACCTCGACGTGGACGTCGGCGTTAGGTTCTGTATGACGTCTAAATACGGTAACAACCCATCGCAAAACGTGCGCCGGATGCTGTAGGTGCGACGAAAAGCGGTAGAGAGTGAACTGAGAAACGTGGTCGCTAAATGGGCGTCGTTTTTCCGCTCACCCGCGGTTGTGCGAGGTAATGTGATCGAGCGCGCTAAGAGTGGAAACGGATAAAATCGGATAGATGAGCGGTCGTCTCCGCTTCTAGCCCTGCCGTTGCTGCGCGTGGCGTGGCTAAACGCTGCTCCGCGCTGTCTATCTTAAAGGTTCCCAGTGGCGGCTCCAAAGCTCGGGAAACCCAGACGGCTGGTGGCTTCATGTATGCTATGCCCTCACGTGCCTCATGTGGCAGGTTGCATTTCCATGATTCTGGTACGCGTTGAACCGTTCGCTCGCCACTGCTGGCGCTGTTCATCGCGCCAGCATTGCTACAGTGAGTGCCCGCGGACTTCAGGGCCATCTGTTTATGTTTTCCATGACTCACGTGATGCCGCGATCGTTCATAATATTGTTAAGCGAATACTTACTGCAATACGTACGGCCTAAACCACTTCGAAGCTTAGTTTTTGTAGGTGTCGTATGCCTTGATATCGCTATCCATGCTTTGCCTTTCGGGCGATACTGTGGTTTTTTATCAGGCTTCGAGCAAAGACGCAGTAATGCAAGAAATTTGCGAGCGCTGAGAAACATGCAGTTCGTACTTTCCTGCGGCGATCGTCATTGGCAAATCTTGCCAATCAATAGAGGCCGCAGAACTTAACGTCGCAACGTTAGCCTTATTATAAGGTTTGTGTGGTCAAGTTTTTGTGCTGCCAAAGGATACGTGCGAAAGGATGTGGCTTGTGCAATATTGGTGTGAAAGCTTTGCGAAATATCTTTGATGTCAAAAGCTATCTGGAGCGATTGTAGGGGCAACTATTCTGTGACGCATTTAATCGCGTAATCACGCACCTTATTTCACTTCTGGTTTCGTACATGCAAAACATTGTTTACTTGATATGCGTATACGTACTAGCAATGTGGCTTCTTACGTAAAACACACCGCAGTCCTTTACAGTACTCTGGTACAGTAGACGCTCTTCAAACGCTTGTTCACCTTTATAAAAAAATGAAAATGCATTGAAACGTTTTTGTAATATATCTTGTCTGCAAAATAATAAATTTCTGTTAATAAAGTTCTTTGTCCGTCTGTCTGTTACGCGAAACGTAATATTTGGCAGACCATCATAGGTTTAGTTCTGCATGTATTGAGGTGGCTAAACCTTTACTTTCACACTGAGCCCCTATGTACCCTCTAAACCTATTTGACATGTTATTGGTGCCAATATTGCCTGCACTGGCATATTCAAACTGCGAATTTATATTCCACAGTCTGTTTCAGTGACGATAATTATGTCTCATCAATACAAAAGTCGGGATCTGAATGCCAATTATGTCCTTTGCAGAGGAAGATTTGCAACAATGGCAGTCTGAATAAAACTTGTTTTTTTGGAACTTTCAAGCAAGGTGGGCGACCCTTCCGAAGAAAGGGTTCATTCACCTTGTTGGCTTTACGGCTTTCACATTGCGCTTCTAAGCACCAAGTCGTGGGATCAAATCCCGGCCACGGGGGCCAGATTTTGGTGAGAGCAAAATGCAAAAACTCCCGTGCACCAACAATTCCATGCACGTTCAAGAACCCCTGAAGGTCGAAATAATCCAGCGTCTGCCACTACGATGTGCCTCATAATCAGAGCATGGTTCTGGCAAGTAAATTCACAGAATGTTTGTTTAAAGTTAGGCCATCGATGCCAATCGCACGTTTGCAGCTATTAGCAGCTTATAACAAGTCGAGTTTATACCTTATCAAAAGCCATTACTTAAAGCACACTTGTACTTAGTGTCCCACATCATTTTCAGCTCGAATCCGAAATTCATCGCTTGAGGAGTGTGTGAGTGAGTGAGTGAGTGAAATAACTTTATTGAGGTCCAGAGAAGACGCAGGGGACACCCCGCGCCACCCGGCTAGTCCCACGTAGGGACCGGCAAGCCGAGCTTGACGGCCCGATCGCGGGCACTCTGGACGGCCAGGGTTTGGTCGGCCAGAGTTTGGTCCTCGAAAAGCCCGTTTTGTTTTTCTTTTTTATTGATTTAATGGGCAAATGAGAGCACACCGATATTTTGCGTGTGCTTTCCTAGCAATGTGTTGACCTTTTATTGCGTAATCGAAAAAGAAATGCCTTTTCCCGCGTTTTACTATGGGGTACAAATAGTACAAGGAAGAATTCTGACAGTTTGAGGAGTGTGTGAAAAAATTACGCAATGTTATACCACATAAAAAAACAGACGCCACGAAACTAAAAGAGGAAGCTTTCCGGTAAGAAACCTCTGTGCGCGTAAACGCGCCTTCACCCAAGGCTTCTCCTTGAATCAGCCGAGTATACGCGACGGCCAATCGTTCTCTGCGTGATTGCGTTTCATGAACACTACTCCCCATTTCCCCCGCTAAGGATGCCTTGAACACATGCCCTCAACTTGAGTGTAATGTATCGACATAGATGAGTGTCTAATAAAGATCATACTTTTAACTGTGCTTGGCAAAGTCCAAACTGCAAAGGACAGCTATGACTTTTTCGGTAAGTTGTCTTCATTGACATACGACATAATGGCTAAACGCACGGTTGTAGCTATGCAATGCTGCCGTTGTGAGCTTTGAACCGATAAAACAAGCGGAAGTCGTGTATGACGACTTGCCACCGTGACACAACAGCTGAGAGCAGGTTGGACGATATCAGTGGTTTATTAACTGCGCGGTGGCACCGTGTAGAGAACGTCTCCGTAACTCGCTATAGTTTCGAGGGGACATCCTGGAGATAGCGCGAGTGCTTCAGTGCCCTCGAAAAGCCCGTTTTGTTTTTCTTTTTCATTGATTTAATGGGCAAATGAGAGCACACCGATATTTTGCGTGTGTTTTCCTAGCAATGTGTTGACCTTTTATTGCGTAATCGAAAAAGAAATGCCTTTTCCCGCGTTTTACTATGGGGTACAAATAGTACAAGGAAGAATTCTGACAGTTTGAGCAGTTTAAAGTCTGACAGTGTGAGCAAGGCCTGCAATCCCGAGGAATAATCGACTGCTTATCCCGAGAGACTATGCCTGGGAAAACAACTGCGTCAAGTTCATCCACAGCGTATATTTGCCAATAAGGCAAGTAGGATATATTCCTGCACTAGGTGGTACATCCGAAAAAGGTTCTGTGTAAATTCACATACCTTTGCGCCAGTAGAAACTTTCAGGGTCCCGTGCGGGAAACGGCCTGCTGGTAATAACGTTGCTGCTTGACAATAAAAAAGCTACACAGAAAACTAGCGCAATCTATCGCACTTTCCGGGACCACTAAAATGGAAAGGTAAACACTTGTTTGCCGGCTACACAACTAGGCGGCACTGCAAAAAAAAATTTTTGAATTGGTGATCAGCAAAGCTGACCACCGTGCCTAAAAGAGTTCACGCGATAATGGCTAACAGATCCCACTGATAACACAGATCCTGCTTAGTTTTCCGTCACTGCTAAATATAATTGCTGTGCCTCGCCGCACAAAGCACGCGTTTGTGTGTTGTCAACGCAGGGGAATTACATGTTTCTTTGAATGGCCGCAGCTTTGCAACCGATATGAACCGCGCTTATGCGTTTATTGCAGGCATTTTATTGCATAGGTTGTTGAGCCTGAGCGAAGTATTATAAGTGAGCAAGCTGTGGCATGACAAACGTAAAACATGGCATAGTCTATGATAGGAAAGAGCGACACGACGCGGACGACTTCCGAAACATAGCATATATGAGTCAAGCGAACGTTCAAAATATGCTTACGTATTTTCCATTTCGTTTTGAAAGACAAAGTCCTTCTAGCGAGCTGCCATCGGTTTATCGTATCGAGTACGTTTCTAGCCTTTTGCGCTGGGCGAGGCTGCAGATTGTGCAGCCGAAAAATTCGGGCAAATATGTTTACTTGTTTTGTGCCCCTGAGACCACTAGTATCCGTAGTGTTCCATGTGCGTGTGTGTTTTATTGCGGTAGTAGATATATATAGACACTCCAGGCGCAATTCAGCCATCGCCGTCGCCGCGAGGTTCCGTATAAAGTTCACGGGCAATAAAATTGTGCCCGCGCGGCGTTCGCTGTATGTGCGAGGGAAAGTATGCGACGTTGAGCCGGCACTTGCGGTACGCGCAAGGGAAGAAAGCGTGAAGTCTTCCAGCCGCGAAGAACGCTCCGGAGGAAGGGTAGGGTGGTGGAGGAGCCGCGATTTACTGCGGCCGTGCGCTCCCGCCGGGCCAGAAGGATCTGGGGGGAGGGTGGGCAGGTGGAGGAGCCGCGCTTTACTGCGGCGCCACGTTGGCGCCGAGCCGGGAGGCTCCGAAGGGAAGAGAGGGGGCGCGTTCTGCTCCACGAGCGCGGCTGTATTTTGAAAGCCATCTGCGGCAGGGGCATAGTCCGCCCTTCCTGTGTTTTCGCGGCTAAGATAGCGTTGATGGGAGCGCCGGTACGAAGCTCAATTCGCTCGCTTCTGCTACCGCGCCTACTCACTCCAGCGGTTTGACAGCGTGCTTCCGCTGTCATCGAGTGAGATGCGTTCATGTTTATTCGTGCGCGTGACACCTAGCTTGTTTATGTAGTTTGTGTGCCTATGTTTAGAAGTCTATATGGCCGATAGGGCTAGTATGCCTACTTTGTATAGCTGTCCGCTAATTTCCGATCGCAATTGATGCTTCGCGTTTCGAGCGAAACTGAGACTTTTTTTAAAGTAATTGTCGTGACAGGAAAGGTGACAGAAGGCTACCGGCAGCGAACGGCACCTTGACTAATGCGCAGACAGCCACCAACGTCGTTCACGTCGTTTTCTACATCCAAGTTGGCCTAAAATGGGCGAGCGATCTGGTGATGACCATTATGAAATGAACATGAAAAGACGCGTGGCAATTTACCTCCGCTAAAAATGCATCGTTTCGATGCTAAAGCTTGATTGAGTCAGGTCACAAAGACGGCAATGAAGACAAAATAATAAAGCAGTGAAAGAAGTACCTAAGTAGCGCCACCACGAAAATACCGTACAGGTAAGTCATCGTGAGCTATAGGGCTTCATCCGAACAACGTGCACGATTTCGGGCTTACGACGAGAGCGACGACGGGATCACTTTGTACTTGACATCGTTTAGGTGCTGCTAAACTACAGTTGGCAGCGTTCAAAAAAAATTCACAGCATATCCACGAAGCGAATCATGATGAGTGGGCGAAGCACCGCGGGGGATCATTCGGGTAACCGTGAATTCGGGGTAACCCCCTCGAATATGCAAATGAGTGACAACACATGTGTACAGTATTTAGAATGTTCTTTTATTGGTCGTACATGGTATTCAGCTGCAGACTTCGTTTTTCCTTCATTAAGACTGCCTTGTGATCAGTGCAGCAGCACGGCGACGCCGGCAAGGGGACCCGAGGCGGCGAGTGCGCGGGAAGCGGCGGCAAAACGCCGGCAGCGTTCTCCGGAAGCCGGAGCTTCTCGTACATATACTATATATATATATATATATATATATATATATATATATATATATATATATATTGTTACGGGGATAACGTTTATTTAGGGAGTATTGCTATATACACCGTTTGGACAAGCAGCGGCGACGGATGCAAGGCCGTCGCCTCTGGCTACTTCGTCGCCGTCGTCTTCGTCCGACCGCCAGTAGCAGCCCCTTCACTGTCTCGTGGCACGACCCCCCCACCGGGGCGAGAGCGCCGACCCGATGCTTGCTACGACGGACGAGAGGGTCCAGTTACGTACGGCTTAAGTCTCGAAACGTGCACGATAGCAGAGGGCGGGGGAGTAGACGGTGCTGGCGCGGTGACTGGCTCGATCTCATAGGTAGCGTCGGTGACTTGACGTAGCCCCCTGTAAGGACCATCGTAGCGGGACAATAGCTTTTCGGAGAGACCGATGTGGTGGGACGGATACCAGAGTAGCACGAGGGCGCCTGGGGAGTCAGAAACGTCTCTGTGGCGACTATCATACAAGGTTTTTTAGGAAGCCTGAGACACTGTGAGCCGTTCACGAGTGATTTGGCGAGCTGTGTCGGCGCGCGCTATGGCGTCGCGAACGTACGTGGTGGTTGAGCTGACAGTAAGTAAAGTATCGAGAGGCAGCGAAGGTTCGCGTCCATACAGGAGATAAAACTGGGAGTAGCCAGTGGTGTCATGTCGGAACGAGTTGTAGGCGAAAGTAACGGACGGCAAAGTAGCCTCCCAATCGCGGTGATCGGCGGAAACGTACATTGAAAGCATATCGGTCGGAATTAGGTTCAGGCGCTCTGTGAGTCCATTCGTTTGCGGGTGATAAGCAGTTGTGAGCTTATGCTGGGTAGAGCAGGAACGAAGGATGTCATCGATGACGCGAGACGAAAAGTATCGGCCTTGATCGGTCAGAAGCTGTCGAGGAGCACCATGATGCAGGATGATGTCATGAAGGAGAAAGTCGGCGATATCCGTAGTGCAGCTGGTTGGGAGGGCACAGGTATTGGCGTATCGCGTCCGTAGTCGGTCGCGACGACGACCCACTTGTTGCCTGATGTCGAGGTTGGAAAGGGGCCAAGAAGGTCGAGCCCAACACGAAAGAACGGTTCTGCGGGAATGTCTATAGGATGAAGCAGACCGGCAGGTAGCATAGCTGGCCTCTTGCGGCGCTGGCATTTGTCACAGCTAGCGACATATCGTTGGACGGAGCGATGGAGAAAGCACGCGTCCCTCGCATGCTTTCACATACAGCATACGGCCAATCAGAGTTCTTTTTCTACATCTGGACGCGACCATCGAAGGGTAAACAGTTAACAGCTTCGTTGTAAAAAAGAGAAAAAGAGGAGGTTGGAAACTTCCGTAAGGGCTACAGTCTGTCAGATAGTCCCTATCGAATTCAAAAACTTCAAGAGTGCCTTGACGGACTTGTGTGATGACTGTATAAGGCGTTCCAGGACTGCCTGCTCCGAAAACGGCCGGTCGTCAAGAGGCACCAGTGCGGTCGCGACCGACTGTCTATGTGCGCTGTGTCGGGGACAAAGGCAAATTACGTGTTCGATAGTCTCCATCAGATGCGGAACCCAAACGACTTCGCAAATGCGACGCCAAGCCACAATCAGCAAAGTACCGTTGTTTCGGGTGGGGATAGTCAAGGTCGAGGTCGAAGTCGAAGGCAGCGGTCCAGTCAATGCAGACCTTTGTGCTGCAAACTAGTTGTGTTCCACAAAGATTGTGTGCCATCGTTTTCAAGCACTCGATGTTTCGTGGCTGCATCAGTTCTTGACAGCGGCATTGGTTCCTGCACGCCGTGTTCATGAGCATACCAAACTTCATCGGCATGTTCGTTGCCCATTACGCCATAGTGGCTAGGGAGCCACTGAATAATGACGTCCTGTGCTTGCTCGACGAGGCGATGAAGGAGCTGTCGGATTTCTAGGACCAGTTGTTCGTAGGGTCCACAGCGTAAGACGGAAACAAAGCAATGTATAGCTGCCTTGGAGTCACTGAAAAAACTCCATTTGTGAGGTGGTTCCGCACGAATTATGTGAAGTGCGCTACGAAGAGCAGCAAGCTCCGCGGCTGTCGATGTCGTTTGGTGTGATGTCTTGAACTTCAAGGTGGAGTCTTTCGCAGAAAATAAACACTGATCTTCAGAACCGTTCATAGTGGTTTAACCATCAGGTATACCATGTTACTTGCGCCGAATTGGCATTTCTTCGGGTTGAGCTGAATGCCGGCGTCAGTTAGGCGCTGTAGCGCCTTCTCCAGTTTAGGTATATGGGGGGAAAGATCAGGCGAAAAATCAACATCATCTAAGCAGCAGAACCACGTTTTCCACTTGTGACTACGCAAAAGGTTGTCCATGATACGCTTAAGCGTTGCGGGGGCGTTGCAAATCCCGAAAGGCATGGCACGAAGTTCACATAGGCCATCTGCTCTTACAAAGGCCCTTTTAGGTTGGTCTTCTGGTGCCATGACGACTTGCCAATAGCCGCTGCGTAAGTCGATACGTGAGAAGAACTCAGCTCTTTGGACGCAGCTAGGGAATCGTCAATTCTTGGAAGAGGGTAAACATGTTTACGAGTGATTTTGTTAAGACGATGGTTCGCGCCTCCCGGACGACTGGCGATGTGGTTGCAGAGTCGGGCCTTCCACTGAACTACAGAATTAGTAGCATGCAAACATACCGTTGTGGCCTAATGGTTATGGCATCAGGCTGGTATACGCTAGGGGGGCCGAGTTTGGAATACCACCACCGGACGCACTTACTTTTACCAGCGGAGCTGTTTAGGCTCTTAGTTAAGCCGTGCAGTGCGAACAGAAAACGTGGGCATCTTGCACTAGTTGTACAAGGCTGGAGTAAACGGCGGATCTGGTGATCGACCTAGCTTCTTCCAGGTTTTACTAGGCTTGGTTAAGTTTTGCTAGGAAATGCTAAGTGCTGCTAGGCAGGGTATTCCGAATCGGCTCGCCGCCGACGCGCAGATTCTCGCTTTACCGCGCGACGCACTTCAAGATGAGCGGCTTCTTCTTCCGGTGTCCGGATCTTCTTTAACTGTCCCATGTCAAGGATACATGTACTCGCCAGAGACAACGAGAGTTGTGCCGCCATCGCGGCGGCTCCAATTATCTTCCCGGTGACGTCTCGGCGAAGCTGCGCCTCCACACTTGCCGTGGTGTGGCTGGTCGAAATCTGCCGAGCCGCCGCTAGAGGCGCCTGATGCAGTCAGGGACGCCACGCGCGTTCGGCGCGAACGAGGGGAACGGGGGAAACGCGCGCGGTGTCGCCAGCAGCTCTGCGCGTTGCCTCGTTGGTGCTGCTACAATTTCTTTCTCTTTCTCGCTCTCATTTTCTCTTTCTCTCGTCCGAGCATAGCGCGCCCCACGCGCATGCTGTCCTTCCCTCTCCTTAATGTCCCATGTCAAGGCAACGTTTGCACGGCACGGAGAGGAGGCGAAGCACACGCCGCTCCGAGAGCTTATCCCTTCTTTCGCTCCCACTTACCCCTCCCCGTTGGCGCTGAGCCGTGCTCCCTCAAGGGCTGCAGAAGATAGCGCCAACCTTTCCCTTTCCCTCAAGAACCACTTATCAGAGTTGGCTGCTTGCAACGCAGTGACGTCATAGCTCGGAGAGGTTTTGCGGCTCACTGCACAACTTACGGCCGGCTTAAACAACAGCGCTGTTGAAAACTGCGCCAGGCGATGACATCACCGCGCGAACAGTTACTCGAATATACGGTGGATGTCTCTGTCATGTTAGCGGGACCAGATGCAGGGAGACGTGACACTGTGAGGAGCAATAAAATTAAGAGAGATGCAATGGGGCCTGTTTGCCCTAGTATGTATTTATTCCAGAATTCATGCTAGCAGGACGTGAGAAAAAAAATGCCCCAGTATGTATTTATTCCAGAATTCATGCTAGCAGGACGTGAGCAAATATTGTCGAGTGAGAAATATAAGTTGTGTGTGTGCTTTATTTTGCACGCGTTATCAGAAAGCAGGCGAGTTACACTTTGTCAATTCGGGTTTAGGAAAGCACGGTCTTCAGGCTTTATGCTGAAAAAAACTCACACTGCGTGCGTGTTGCTTAAAGACATTCAAATCTACGTGGTTCCATTAACTATGTTCTTGCACAAGGGATTGTAATAGGTCGTGATGACGTTTCCGCTCGGTACAAGTGCAGCGTAAGCTTTGAGGCAGTCTTTATATGGGCTCACAGCAGACGAATTCCAGAGGCGCAGTTCATAGAATTCACCTATACCAGAAAAGAAAATCATCTCTAAATCCGTGTAGGTTAGGAAGTTTATGTGTTGTGCGTCAGTAGCGAAATCAAATCCTACAACAGAAAAGCTACGGTCGCTATCATTGCAGCAAAGAAAAAAATGAAATATAAAAGTACAATCCATTGAAAATTAGACATTGAAAATTATATTTACATCAAGAAGAGAAACGGGATAGCGGGACAAAGCTGTGAAAATTTCTAAGCTTCGACGTGTTTTCGTTGTACAGGTGAAATGTTTCTCTGCGTATAATAAGAAAAATTATTGTTGCAAGCCCATAAAGTGGAACAACCAACACATTTGCTAGGGCACGTTACTGGACTAGTTGTTTTGGATTCATAATATACACGGAGCAGCGCAACACGACAGGGACCAAGATGAGGAAACACATACACAGCGCTATAGTTTCAAGTGATTTTATCTGATCGCACGAGTTATTTATACAATGACAGCGGATCGACAATAATACCAAGGAGACAAACATATCAACATACAGTAAAGAGCCCACATCTATCACCACTTTGATCACATCGCACCTGGTTATCTTTAGGCGAAGATTCTAGAAACATCTTTTCTTTTTCTGATACGGCCAAATATGGAAAGCTCACAAATTTATCTTTCATTTTGTCGATTTCATATTCGTCAATTATCTACCGTGTCATTCTGCCTTGGGCCCTTCTTATAACAGTCGTGCTTTTAAAGACAGGGACGCAATGGATTTGTGGCAGTGGATTACTAGATGGCCTGATAACGCTTTTTTGAAGTTTTACTGGTGCTATTCAAGTCTCGAGCTTAGACACCGGCTCTTTGACCTATGTACACGCGCTTACATGACCGAGGTACAGAATACATTACACCTTTATGCAATGCACGTGCTTTTCGCAATAGTTTTTGTCACAATCGGGCTTCTCTCTCCTGTCCGCATTAACCTTTTTGCAATGCCCTTGCAAGCGTTCGGGAGCGGAAAAACTACGCCCACGCCGTACTTTCTCGCTACCCTTCGCGCTGTGTATGTGTCTTCTTATTATTGGTCCTTGTCACGTTGCGTATCTCCGTGTCTATTATAGACCCAGCTAAATGATGAGCAGCGTCCATGCCTTATATAAGTCTAATTGGCTTAAAAAGCATGGTAGATTAGAGAATACTAGAAAGTGAAAGCTAGAACACTTTGTGCAATAAATCGAACAAGCATCCTGACCAAAACACATCGATTATTAATGCTTGGTTACATTGAATCACTGTAGAACAACTGCATGTTGAGCAAGTCGATACCGATCCATTGTGAGCGATACGCAAGAAACCTGTGAAATACAGACATAGACGTTAAATATGTATTTTACAATATTCAATAGCTGTCTCTTGCAAGCCTACTCTACTTTTAGTATCACAGTAACGTGGTTCGAACAATCGCGACCAAGTCACTGAAACAATGTAAAGACGAAAACCACTGTATATGTTTCGTACAGCACAATAATTGAAATCCTCAAGCTACAGAACTGGCATAATGGCGCCTTGTTGGTGCCTAGAGAAACGGCTCAGATTTTCATAAACAGAGATAATTAATAAAATATCCCTGCGGTAGTAGATATTCGTAGGCAATAAAATATTTACATAGGAATAGCTGTAATAACTCACCATGTTTGAAAGCGTGAAATGAAATTAAATTTGTTGTGAGTCGTCGCATTATTGGTGTTAGAGAAGTTGTGATCATCAAGATAAAATTTCAAGCTATAGACAGGCAGTAAATATTATTTTTCCGTACTCTACAATTGTTCATTTTCCATAAAAATTCTACTGAACGTTGAAAGTTATTAGCGCCACCTTTCAAAAAAGCTAGAACAAGGGCGTCCCTGTTATAGACTTATCCAAATAACTTTCACTCTAGAATCAATGTGTCATTAGTGGGAGATTTTTTTCTGAAGACACAACGCTTACAGGAACAATAACCTTACGTTCATACAGTCGGTGCTGAAGTTGTATCATTCTGATTGTGCCGTTCAGTGATTTTGATTCACATAGAAATTATAGGACACTCAGGGCATAGAATACTCCGTCAGTGTCATCGCCGTGGGCATGACGTGATGCACGTGACACCGCGCTCGTTCCTTTAATTGCTACGCGAATGATTGCTGCAAGTCACATGGCCTATAGAACTACTAAGCTTTTTTGTGGAGTGGTCTTATACTTTGCTGCCGTTATCAATGCTTCCCCTTTCGGGCAAATACACGACTTTTTATCGGCGTCTAGCAAAGGTGCAGTTACGCAAGAAATGTTTTAGCTCTCAGAAACGTGCACTTGATACTTTGCTGCGGCGAAGGCCATTGGTAAAACTTGGTAATACATAAAGGCCGCAAGACTTTACGTCTAACAACGAGTATTAACCTTCTTTAGGGACTTTTGAGTCATCGTCAAGTTTTGGTGCTGGCAAAAGATACGTGCCACTGGATAATACGGGGAATGCGGCAAATGGAAATTCAAGACGATGAGCAACACGAGAGCAAGATGAGAGCAGGAGCCAATGTTTCGACAAGGGGACTTGTCTTCTTCAAGGCGAAATATGCTCTCCTTGGCACAGTATAAATAGGTAGGATTCTTCTAAAGGGGAGAGAAGGTGTGGCGGGTGAGTGAGGTCATGAGCGAAAGTGTATTAGCTGCGAGGGTGTAGAATTGAAAAGAAAGATATTGCGCGGATACTGGGTAGAGGAATTCGAGGTAGCACCGTGTGTTAGCCGGTTGACGTGTCATTGTAGGTTTCTCTTTTCGTGGAAGGGGCCTGGAAGACGGGGAGGTGGCGGGGGTGGTATCTCCTCCACTGGACGTCAGTGAACTATCGTGTCTGACAGAGAGAATAAAAGTAGTGACAGAAAAATGGTGCTCGGTGAAAAAACAACTAAAAAACGGAGGCGGGGGGGGGGGGGGGGCAAATATATACATAAAAGAACGAAAGGAATGAATGCAAGCAAAGGCAGGCTGGAATATTATTGACAATCGAATCAAGAAAAAAAAAACTAAGCAACTCAATGAAAAATAACCAAGTGTTGTTGCCTATGTTTTCAAGTTCAGCATAGCGAATAGATTCTAAGTCTCCCTTTGAAACGTTCATGCCTATTGGTTGCAACGCCTTGACCTTAACGATGAGGTACGATTCTCTATATTTTCTGTCTATACTTCACCTAAAAACCTATGCTAGCTGCATAACACATATGGAAATCACCAAAGGCCTTAGAATTAAGCTTAGATGTGCCCTTGGATCTTTACCCTCCAGGCTGTTTTGGAAGTGGAATGCCGTCCTAGAAAAAGCGTCGCCCTCTTTAATTGATATTCTCGAAGAACAGTGCCGGGAACAACTTGCGATAATGACTGATCAGCTCGACAGCATAAATTTATCTGAACCGGAAAAAAGAGAACTTGAACAATCCATCCAAACTAGGCAGAAAAACCTACTAGATAAATACCAACACAAAGATATTGGAGCCGCACATCCACCTGAGAAAACTACTACGACCCCTAAAGCACATAGCTCCACCGATTGTGCTACGAGCGAGCATCCAGAGAACTGCAGCAACGTAGTAGACATATCGTAGAGTTTAAGTCCCGATGAAGTTGATCTCCTCAAACGTGGTCTAACGTTCTGTCCCATGAACAACGCAGGAAACGAGTATGAACTCCAGAAAGATATAACAGAGTTTTCAAGACGCATGCGCATCAAGGAATTCTTTTTCGATAGGCCCGACGTAGGGAAACATTATAAATACTCTCTGAGACCACCTAGCACTTGGACACCTAAAACCGAACAGTTCCCAGACCTTGATCTATACATAAAACCAATCGCAAAGGAAATTCTGGAGCCAACTCTGGATTGCATCAAGCGCAAAAATTTGTCCTCCGTTAAGCACAAAATTCTTAAAGAACTCGCGGAAAGAAAGGATATCGTAATAAAACCAGTAGACAAAGGTGGCAGTATCGTAGTCTGGCCTATAGAAAAGTACAAAAATGAGGCCTTCAATCAACTGAGCAACGATGGCCATTACACAAAACTCGACTTCGGTTTACAGCAACCTTGTTCAAAGTACAATAGCGCAGCTGCTGTCCCAGGATCTAATTACCCACTCTGAATATCGCTTCGTGACGCTCAGTAACAAAGAAGCCAGCCATTTTTACCTTCTTCCTAAAATACAAATGGTTCCCGTAGAAGAAATATTTACAGCAGAAATCCCAGGCAGGCCTATAGTTTCAAACAACAACACAACAACCGAGTCACTCTCTCAATTCTTAAATCACCTTCTGTCAAACATCCCAACCACCCTACCATCTTTTGTTCAAGATACGCCCCACTTCCTTCGAATTATCGATTTGATTAACGCTAACTAAATCCTCTCCGACCGCGCTATTCTAATAACTTTAGATGTTTAGGCTCTTTACCCTAACATATCCATGACGGAAGGAATTGAAGCCGTGTCGAAGTCCCTCGCACTCAATGCTCAAGCGTACGCTCCTAAAGTTTACCTGTCACTTCTCGAGTTAGTTATCACGCTGAACTACTTCGAATTCGATTCTATCGACAGCCTACAGGCCTTCGGCACAAGCATGGGAACACCATTCGTTCCCACGTATGCGAACATTTTCATGGGACAGCTTGAAGCAAACCTGTTAAAATCATACCTTTTAAAACACCACAGCCACCTGTGGTGTTAACGCGCTAACTGACCTCTTGGCCAGGCTCCTCTCTTTCCATTCCTCTTGGCCAGGCTTATGACGTCGCGTCAAGATTAGAGAGGCAGTCGTCATTAGCCAAGAAACAACCTACACCAGAATCTGATAGACCAGCAGCCTTTAAACAAAATATTCTAATGCCTTCCTAAACATAAATAACATCCTGAGAAAATACCACCCAATATTATCAAGTAGCGAGCGTCTGAGAAAAGCGTTCCCGGATGTACCAAGGGTTACCTATCGCTGCAACCGAAACTTTAAAGACATGTTAGTGTATGCTAAATTCAGCCAACATCATGCCCCCGTAATAAAAGCATGTTCTCGCCCCAGGTGCAAAATGTGCAGGCACCTTCAAAGTGACTATAAATATAAAGGAACCGCAAATATCTACACACACGAAGTGAAAACTAGCTTTATTTTCACTAGCTCCGATGTAATTTGTATGCTTGAGTGTTCCTACCGTAAGAAGCAATATATCGGTGAAACGGGACAATCAGTGAACATCATGTTAAACGGACGTCGCACGGACCGAGCTAAAAAGCTTCCCAAAGCCGTCGCCGAACATTTCAACTAAGCAGGTTGATGAACCTAAACTCTACATATTACAGTCAAACTTTAGTTCTGCGTGAGACAGAAAATATAGAGAATCGCACCTCATTCATAAGTTCAAGACATTGCAACCAATAGGCATGAAAGTTTCAAAAGAAGGTTGAGAATCTATTGGCTATGCCAAACTTCAAAGCACTTGATTATTTTTCATTGAGTTGCTTAGTTAATTTTTCGTTAGTTGTTCGTTATTCGATTGTCAATAATATTCCAGCCTGCCTTTGCTTGCAGTCATTCCTTTCGTTCTTTTATTTATATATTTGCCCCCCCCCCCCCCCGCCTCCGTTTGTTCGTTGTTTTTCCCACGAGCACCATTTTTCTGCCACTACTTTTATTCTCTCTGTCAGACACGATAGTTCACTGACGTCCAGCGGAGCAGATACCACCCCCGCCCCCTCCCCGTCTTCCAGGCACCTTCCACGAAACGAGAAACCTACAATGACACGTCAACCGGCTAACACACGGTGCTACCTCGAATTCCTCTACCCACTATCCGCGCATTATCTTTCTTTTCAATTCTACACCCTCGCCGCTAATACACTTTCGCTCATGAATCTCACCCACCCGCCACACCTTCTCTCCCCTTTAGAAGAATCCTACCTATTTATACTGTGCCAAGGAGAGCATATTTCGCCTTGAAGAAGACAAGTCCCCTTGTCGAAACATTGGCTCCTGCTCTCATCTTGCTCTCGTGTTGCTCATCGTACGACTGGATATGGCTTGTACATTGATAGCGTGAGTGCATTGCGGAATGTCTTTGATGTTCAAACATATCTCTAGCAATTGCAGGTTAAAGTTTCTGTTACGAATGCAATCGTCCAACTATCTAGTTTAACTTCTATTTTCGTATATTGAAAAAAAAACATTCTTTACTCAATATGTGAAGACGTCTGTCCCTCAGGCTCCTTACGTTAAAAACACCGCAATCCATTGCAGGGCTCTGGTAGAGTAGACGCTCTTCATACGGATATTCTTCTGCACAAAAGAAGCAAAATGCATTGAAACGTTTCTGAAATACATTTTGCCTGCGAAAGGAAAAATTTCGGTAATGCTATTTTCCGTGATATTTCACAGACTTGTTAGTTTAGTTCTGCATACAGTGAGGTTTCCAAAGCTTTACTTTTACACTGAGCCGCCAGGTTCCATCTAAACCTATTTGACCTGTTACTGGTACCATATTGCCTGTACTGGCAAACTCTAACTGTTCATTTATAATCTACAGCCAGTTTTAATGACGACAATCTCTCATGAATATAATAATCGTGATTTCAATGACCATTATGATATTTCCAGGGCAATATTTGCAACAATGGCAGTCTCAGTAACACTTATTTTTGGAACGTTCTACTATTTATTTTCATTTATTTACATATACTGCCATCTTGCATAGCAAGATATTGCAGGCGTGAGTGCATATATATGTCAATCAATTGAAGAATACATTTTAGGGGCAAAAAATAAAACAAACAATATAGAAAAATCGATATCAGGAAGAGCTCGTTGATTAAGGAACATAATTAGGAAATAGGTCAGCAATTAATCACTCGATAACTCGCGCAAGGACCCCTCAAGGCCATCCGAAATCGCAATTGTATGTGGAAAAAAAAGGAAAACCCAAAGCAATCAATCAACGAATTTAAAGGAACAATGTTAAGACGATGACTTCGTCTGGTGGGCCGAGAAGAAGGGTTTGTGAAAACAATAGCTCCATTTTCATAAGTTTTCCCATGAGCAATTTTATGTAGCTGAACAACACGGTCACAAGTACGTCTATGGGCCAGAGGTTTTAGTAGCAGCTTACTAGCATGTGATGTCGGTGAAAAATAGCGGTCATAACGATTATGCATAAATCTTATAACATTTTTCTGAATGGACTCAAGCATGTCTATGTCTTTGGAATGATGTGGTGACCACACTACCGACGCGTACTCAAGTAGAGGCCTTATTAATGATCTGTATGCCTTTAATTTACATTCTTTAGTTTCATCCCGTAAGTTTCTTTTAAGAAAACCCAATTTTCTCAACGCCTTGTTGGTTATACATTTTATGTGATCACGCCATTTCAGATCAGGGGAGTAAGTAACACCAAGGTATATGAACATGTGGACGCTTGCAAGCTTGTGCGCTTCATTAAAAAATATAAATCGTAATGGTTGTTTTTTATTTGAAAAGTCATTGAAACGGTTTTCTTAAAGTTAAGTGACATTTGCCATGTTCTGCTCCATTCAAATAACGGGCGAAGACTTCATTCAACTCTAACTGATCATGATTACTGTTTATAGTAGAATAAAGGACGCAGTCATCAGCATATAGTCTTATTTTGGCAGAAGTGCCCATAATTACTTCAACGACATCATTTACATAGACAATAAACAGCAAAGGACCCAAAACAGACCCCTGTGGTACATCGGATGTAACATTGACAAGAGATGAGTGAACTGGGTAAATGCAACAAACTGGGTTCTTGTACTTAGGCAGTCCTGTATCCAACCTAGTAGTTTAGAATCATGAATTATTGGCTTGAGTTTAATGAGAAGCTTTTTATGACACACTGTATCAAAAGCTTTACTGTAATCAATGAAAATGGCATCAAGATGTCCTGTAAGGTTAAGCGTGGTTGCAATATCATGGGAGAATTGTAGAAGTAGTGTGACCGTCGAGAATCCAGAACGGAAGCCATGTTGAGCATGCGAGAGCGCATTATGTTCAGATAAGTACTCAGTGATATATTTATGAGTAATGTGTTCAAATAGTTTGTAAGGTGTTCATGTTAAAGAAATAGGTCTGTAGTTAAACATTAACTGTTTATTACCGTCTTTGTGAATGGGAACAACCTTAGCACATTTTCAGAGTATTGGAACAGTAGATGATTCTACAGACTTTCAAAAAATTAGGGATAAATACCGTGAGCTCCATTCAGAATATCGCCGTAAAAACATATCTGGCATATTGTCTGGCCCAGTACTTTTCATAGTATCGATCTTGAGTATAAGGTTATGTACACCAGCTGAATTGATTACCATTCTAGGAAAAGGTGATGCCGAAGGAACAGTGCAAAACGTGGGGGTGCGTCCATCATCAAAAGTGAACACTGATTTAAAGTAATTTTTAAAGGCTTCAGTGATGCTAAGATTATCTGACCATGGTTGCTTGGCAATAATGAATGAAGGAGAGCTCTAACTTGGTGGACTGATGGTTCGCCAGAACTTTGATTGTTTGTTTTTAATGAAGGATGACAAAGTGCTATTAAAATAGAAACTTTTCGCATGTGACATATCAGATTTTAAGTTGTTTTTAGGTGTGGGTAATACTGAAGCTTTCATTGGATTGTTTGCATAGGGTAGTTTGCGGAGCCGCCTGATGCGAGGAATTAAGTGTTTAATTTCACGCGTGTACCACGGGTGCTTGGGGTTGCGCTTCACACACTTGGTTGGAATGTAATCAGTGATGCATCGATTGACAATTGAGCAAACACGCTTCACTAACACGTCAACAGAGTAATGGGTCACGCAGCTCAGGAACTCATCGAAAGAGCATGCGAGTAAATCAGTTATGGAGTTGTCATGGGCATGCTCAAAGTTCAATACAGTCTGATGTGAAGGAAGCTTAGGCACAGCTGCTAAATTCAAATAAACAATGACACCCTTATGGTCCGAGAGCCCTTCAACAATATTGCAATCATAAGCATGTTGCCTAAGTCGCTCATTTATGAAAACAAGATCTAAAATTGAGCTTTCGCGGGCGGCGGAATTCAGAATTTGTGTCAAATCGAAAGAAATATTCATGTTAATCAAGTAATCACAAATGACTTTGTGACGGCCACTTGCAGATAGCGTTGGCGAATTTATGCCAGGAGTGTTGAAATCACCAGTAACTAACATTTTACGACAGTTAAGCTTGTGTTTGGTTACATAATCGGTAAGATAAAAAAAGACACTAAAATCATAGTGCAGGATGTAGAAGTGTTAGGTAAGGTTAAGTGCAGTGACCATAGGTTAGTGAGTTCTAGGATTTCTCTCAATTTGAAGAGAGAGAGAGTGAAATTAGTCAAGAGGAAACAGGCCAACCTAGAGGCAGTAAGGGTAAAAGCAGACCAATTCAGGCTGGTGCTCGCAAACAAATATGCAGCTTTAGAACAGGAAGATGAAGATAACATAGAGCTAATGAATGAAACCGTAACTAGGCTGATCTCAGAAGCAGCAATTGAAGTGGGAGGTAAGGCACCAACGGAACCAGTAGGGAAGCTCTCCCAAGAAACAAGGGACCTAATAAAGAAACGACAAAACATGAAAGTGTCCAACTCAAGAGATCAGATAGAATTCGCTGAAGTGTCAAAACTTATCAACAAGAAGAAAGTAAGGGATATTCGAAATTATAACGTGGGAAAGATTGAGGGAGCCGTAAAATATGGACGCAGCATGAAATCAGTAAGAAGAAAGCTTGGCATAGGACAAGGCAAGATGTATGCACTGAAAGATAAGCATGGTAATATCATCAGCAAATTAGATGACATAGTAAAAGCAGTGGAAGAATTATATACTGACCTGTACAGTTGCCAAAACAGCCAAGCTGCTTTCATTTGAAATAGTGATGAACGGGATACAGAAGCTCCCTCTATAACTAGCGATGAAGTTAGAAGGGCCTTGAAAGACATGACCAGGGGAAAAGCGGCTGGAGAAGATGGAATAACAGTAGATTTAATCAAAGATGGAGGAGATATCATGCTTGAAAAGCTTGCGGCATTTTATACGCAATGCCTCACAACTTCAAGTGTACCAGAGAGCGGGAAGAACGCCACCATTATACTTATCCATAAGAAGGGAGACGTTAAAGAATTGAAGAATTACAGACCCATTAGCTTGCTTTCAGTATGATATAAAATATTCACCAAGATAATCTCCAATAGAATCAGGGCAACACTTCAGTCAACCAAGAGAACAGTCTGGCTTCAGGAAGGGATATTCTACGATGGGATAGTCTTCAAGTTCGTCTGACTTAAGCCATTTGTACCATCAGTAGTGCATTGGAAATAATTGTTACCCTAAAACGCTTACAACGATTAACAACTTTCGGGTCAATCTAGCATGCTGACGAAGTGAAATAGCTCTTAGGTTCATACCGACGCTCGCTCATGCCCGTCCGGCAATGCGAGGGAAACAGTGTTATCATTCTGGCTTTAAGGAAGGGCATGGAAGTCGCGCTTTTCGGCACTTCTGTTTTGATTCCGCTGATCAAATTGTTCGCATTTCATCCGTCCGCCAAAAATTACCACTGGCTGCCATTTTAACACGAAAGTGTTTTATGCCGGGGTCCACCAAGACTTCACTGACGTATTTCCGTCACGGAAATACGTCATAGAACATAATACAAAGAAAGAAACCAGAAGAAAAAGTTCCACAAACATGCAAAATTTGGAAATCGAACCCACGACCTCTCGGTCCGCGACGATAGACCGCCGAGCGTTTAACCCATTGCGCCACAAACGCATTTGCAGAGAGCTACACAGACGCGCCTTATATATCTAACACTCCTCCGTGTACCCGCGCTCTTGCTCGGGGCGGTGCCGCCGCCTACGAGCAGAAAAGAGAAGTACTGCATTATGACACTAACGCGCACCGACAGTGAACGCTTCGGTGGTCTCAGCACTACGACGCCTCGATGCCAGCATTCGAAGGGACGCTGGCATCAAGAAGCACTACCAACGCCACCTAGGTGGCGTTCACCGTACTCAGCACAGCGGAGCGTGGCCTCCGCAATTAGCTCTGAAAATGTTTCTGAAGTTGATCGCGGAGGCTGCAATTACGACGCGCTGTACGCGCTGATTTGACTCAGTGACGATTCAGTTACGTGCTTTCTCTTGCGCGTTGTATTAGTGTGTCAGTTACGTGCTTCGTCTTTCGCGTTGTGCTAGCGTGTGCAGCGTAGTGCAGCTTCCATATGCACGACGGTTGCTCATGGTCATCGACGTTGGTAGTCGTGATGGAGGAGACGTGCCACCAGGCGTCAGCGTGGGTGCATCAACGCCTAAGGGCGCTTTAGCCACAAAACACCAATAGACATTATATATCAATGTGCAATAAACATTACACTACTTCTGTGAAGACACGTTTCACTTACGTGTTCTATACCGATTCCTATATAAGAGGGATCAACCACATTTTTTTGAAACATCCGAGGTAAGGGCTCTTCCCAGGAAAGACTTGACTCAACCGCCTGCCTCATCTCGGTAAAACTAAATTTTTAATATTTCTATAATTATTGCCGTGACTAATGTCTCTACTCATCTTGAGATTTTAAGTAATACCGAAGGCAGCAATCAAATATCCCATTTCTCGTATGTTTAAGAATTTTCGGACACAGTTCTTGAAACACCCGATAGAGCTGATGTTCTTAAGGTTCATCCTAGTGTTGCATTCTACTTGCTTGTATTGCTGTGTGCGGTAGTGGCCCAACATACTAAAAGGCTCACGAGAGCAGTTCGACTACGTCCACTTGGAAAGAATATTGCGCGCAGCATTTCAGTTTAAAATCAATTAAGTCTATGGAATAATTCTGCCGTTTCTTCAGATGAATTTGTCTGAAATGTCGTATATACAAGCTCTAAGATGTACTTTGGAGCGTTCCTATAAGGGCACATTGCTTCGTAGTCAAAACGTATTTTAAATGAGCGCGAACCCGCAAAACAATTGATCATTGTGGACTCACTGCTAGGCAAAAAAGAGGAAAATAATACTATATTGAACAGCAAAGAGTCAAAAGGTGCAAATCATTATAAATGACAAGGGAAATCTTGTGCGAAAGATTGCAGTGTTACGAGTGAAATCTATAAAATTACCTTCGCCAAATCGGCGCCCCTTTACCAATAAACTGCTTTTTAATTGAACATAAAAATCAATATAAATCGTGGCAGCCTCCACCTTAGGCATAGTTTGATGTGAAAATAATTGCATAGGCGTGGCAAAACCTGTGCATAGCATCGTATTGTAGCAGATGAAGACGCGAGCAAACATTGGCTGGGTTGACAGGTGCGGTATGGATCAGGTTGGGAATCGTTACTTTCTACTGCACTTCATCTATTGACGTAAGAAAGTATGTCACTCAATGCTTTCATAGGTTGTCTTGTCGATTTTTTGTTCGCTATCCGCGTCACACATAAGGTAACTTTACTGGCGCGTCGCAAAAATGCGCAAGGGCTTTCTCTAAGTCCTGCTGAAGTTCGGCTTTCTGTAGGCTTGGTGCTGATGCGCAGTTAGCAAGAGCACCGTGGCGAGGTAAACATTTGTCTATTTGAGCGACGAAGGATCCCGCATGCTATTTTCTTGAGCTCTTTCAGCATCAGACGAAGTGTTTACTGACTGCTATATTTTTCTCGTGGTGGTGCGCAAGGAATGCTAAAACTAATGGCAGTGACATGGTGTTCGGTGAATTGTTTTGAAGCCTGCGCCTCGGAGATTGGTGACAGCGTACCACAGGAAACCAGCTTATCTTGAGTGGATCTGGGAGGTGCCCTTGTGCGCTTGCATAGCGGTAACGATTGCGCTTGCTTTGCATTTGAGTCCATTTTGCGGTGCAGTATAGGGTGCTTCACATTGACCGATTTCGAACACATTTCTACGGTGATGGTAAAAACGTACGAAAACTCTTGAATTTCGCTCTTAATTTGGTTTGGGCGCTTCGAGATTTTTATGACTAATTAAGGAAAACAGCGCATTCTTTCGCCGAATGAGTTATATTTGAACAATGGTGGTATCTAGCGAATCAGAAAAGTCTGTAAAGCATTCGTTTCGCCTATTCATAGCGACATGTGAGGAAGCTGTGGTTGCTGAAGATCGCGAAGTAAACACGGTTGTAAAGTAGCAATTTTATGATGGTTTATTGCTTGATTAAATCACTACCCATTGACGAAAGGAGAACATGTGTACTTCACGGGGTTGTCGCGCTGAGCTCGCCCTATTGTCTATAAACTCGCTGCTTATCTTTCTTGCATTAGTAGGAAGCCCAACATCATAATATCTCAAGAAGGAAGTCGCACAGTGAAACATCCGCTATGAATAGGGCTGATCAGGGCCGGTATTTTGTAGCGATGCCTTATGCCTTATTCTATACTAGTCTTATCATCCACTGCTCACGGCCGGCTGATACCATTGATAACGTGAGCGGACTGTCCCTCTGACCACTGACCAAGCGCGAAAAGCCTGAAAAGGCATTAGCATCAGAAAGGCATCGCTACAAAATACCACCCTTCGCTGCCCCTTTTGACTCTTTGGATGGAGGCACAATGAAGTCCTTCCTGGCAGCCATCGCACGTGGCCGTTAAGCTTCCCTCAGCAGCGAACGCCCGTTCCGCTAGCGTCTAGGTTTTGATGACGTCCTCAAGCAACACCTGCGCTACTACAAATTTTCACTAGAAGATACCCTGCCACCGTATTGCACATTTAAATTCTGGAGATTGACTGATCATGAAGCGAAGACAAGCAAATTATTTGAAATGGCAGTCAAGCCTAAAAAATCAAACATGTGGAGCTTTATGAATGTTTTATGATTGAGTACATCAATAACTTAGCAAAGTTATTTTTAAAGACATACAAAATCCACACAGCAAATTTTTCGTTCAGTTTTTAAAAAAGGCTTGACGGAAGTAGGTACCGCATTTTGAAACGTTCCAGTTCATTTGCCTTTTTTTCTGGGTCGTGTGGAGGGTGCCATGCCAGCAGGTGGCGGTGCGGCAGCGTCCGCGCCACGTTCGATTCAATGGCGAAGGTCCAGAAGAATGAGAAATTAAATGTATCCATAAATAATAGGGCACCCCAACAGGTGCCCATAGAAAAGCGAGGCATGCCATGCGAACGTCTTCACGGAATCTCAGTGGTGCATACGCATCACAAAAACAAGAGGAATGAGAAACTTGCAGTGATGCATTGATCGCAAGGCGAGATTCCGTCAAATCTTGGCGGTTTATTAAAAAGAGACGCTTGCGCGGCAGCATCACCGGTTTGCGAGTGCGTGTGTAAACAAAGTAAGCACATTTACAGAAGTGCCATGCTGCCAATCACCTCGCGGTAACGCTTTCAGTGATAAGAAGCGAGATACAATTCTACGGTGGCACCGCATGGAAAAACGAGGACACTGAAATGAAACAGTTAAGACAAGCGCCGTCTTACAAATTAGAAGGAGTAATATTCCCTGGCCCTTATAACTCAAAATAAAACGAGCGCGAATGCCGACATAATATATTCTTAGTTCTGGACGCTATGTATGCACCCATGACATCATGGTGACAAATTTTCTTCTTTCCGTGTCGTTTCATTAGCTTTTGTGTCCCACTTGCCTTGGATAGTGCCTTGCAAGGCAAATTCCATTGCAATTGCGCATTTTGTCGAAATAAAATCACCCGCCGGGGTGGCTTAGTCAGCTAAGGCGTTGCGCTGCTGAGCACGAGGTCGCGGGATCGAAGCCCGGCCCCGGCGGCTGAAGTTCGATGGAGGCGAAATGCAAAAACGCCCGTGTGCTTGCGTTGTAGTGCACGTTAAAGAACCCCAGGCGGTCAAAATTAATCCAGAGCCCTCCACTACGGCGTGCCTCATAATTAGAACTGGTTTTGGCACGTCAAACCCCAGAAAGAAGAAGAAACAAAATCTCGTAGCTAACAATCGCGTAGGTAAGAGAAAGCTGCGTGAAAAGCAAATAACGCTGCAATATATATTTCACTTGACTCACTACTGTATTATATACTATTTATTTATAGTTGTTACGTTGAATAATTGCTGAGTTTGTCACTATATATCGCGTTTATGGAATTCCAGGGGGTGGTTCATGCGTGGACAGACTTACTGTAAATTATTATTGGAAAGGCAACAAGGAATTTTTTTAGGTTCACTGTTACATGAAACAGGCATCTTCTGAAAGTTCTTAAAATGAATATATAAAATTAAGTACCAACTTACCACTGGGAGAAACTCTCATAACATGCTGGTATTTCATAAGGCTTGCTACTATAGGATGTAAATCGACCGATAGCCTTCCAGTCAACCGCTTTTCGGCCCTGTTTAGGTAGTACAAATGTCATATGGTAGACACACTTTCAGGCTAAAATTCCTGAGCTTACCTTTTGCCCTTCCAGTAAAATATCCGCCCAAAATAAACGTTACCATTTTTTACACTTGTTACATCGTAGAGCTTACAAGCGGTGTTGACTTGTGCATTTGCCGTTGCTGCCTCAATAATCCATAATTGTCCGAGACGTTTGAAGAACTGCAATGAACAGATGAAATTCCTAGAGCACGAAAGGTATGAATGTATATGATATGAAATGGCTGAGAAATATTTTGTATTTTATTATTATCCAATCATCAGGCTATATTTCCTATCCTATTATCCATCAGCCTAGCGCAGCAACTGGAAGTGTACGTGGAAAAGCCCCAATGTAGACACAAAGAATGAAATATATTTCCTACTCTCTGCCGATCTTAGCATAGTGCACAATGTAGAAGTATTAGGTAGGGTAAAGTGCAGTGATCACAGGTTAGTGAGGTCTAGGATTTCTCTCATTTGAACAGAGAAAGAATAAAATTAATAAAGAAGAAACAGGCCAACCCAGATGCAGTAAGGGTAAAAGCAGCCCGAATCAGGCTGGTGCTCGGAAACAAATATGGAGCTTTAAAAGATGAAGAGAAAGACAACAAAAAGTAATGAATGAAACCGTAACTAGGCTGATCTCAGAAGCAGCAATTGAAGTGGGAGGTAAGGCACCGAGGCCAACAGTAGGTAAGCTCTCCCATGCCACAAAGGACCTAATCTAGAAATGGTAAAACATGAAAATGTCAAACTCGAGAGATCACATAGAATTCTCTGAACTGTCGAAACTTATCAACAAGAAGAAAGTAAGGGGTATCCGAAATTATAACCTGGAAAAGATTCAGGAAGCAGTAAAACATTAATGCAGCATGAAATCAGTGAGAAAAAATCTTGGCATGGGACAAGGCAAAATGTATGCACTGAAAGATAAGCAGGGTACGATCATCAGCAATTTCGATGACCTAGTAAAAGCAGCGGAAGAATTCTATACTGACATGCACGGTGACCAGAGCAGCCAAGCTACTTTCATTCGAAGTAGTGATGAACAGGAGACAGAGGCTCCTTCTGAAATTAGCGATGAAGTTAGAAGGGCCTTGAAAGACATCACCAGACGAAAAATTGCTGGAGAAGAGGGAATGACAGTCACTTTAATCAAAGATAGAGGAGATATCATGCTTGACAAGCTTGCGGCCCTTTATATGCAATTCCTCACGACTTCAAGTGTACCAGAAAGCTGGAACAACACCAATATTACACTCATCCATAATAAGGGCGACGTTAAAGAAATGAGGAATTATAGACCCATTATCTTGCTTTCATTATTGTATAAAATATTCACCACAATAACTTCAAATAAAAACAGGGCAACACTTGACTTCAGCCAACATTGAGAACAGGCTGGCTTCCGGGAGGGATATTCTACGGTGGATCATATCCATCTCATCAGTCAGGTAATAGAGAAATCTCGGGAGTACAATTAAGCTCTGTATATCGCTTCCTTAGGTTATAAAAATCATTTGATTCAGTAGAGATACTAGCAGCCATAGAGGCATTGCGTTATGAAGGAGTACAGGAGGCATACGTGAATATCTTGGCAAATATCTACAAGGATTGCACAGCAACCTTGGTTCTCCACAATAAAAGTAGAATTATACCAATGAAGAAAGGGGTCAGGCAAGGAGACACAATCTCTCCAATGCTATTCACTGCATGCTTAGAAAGAGTATTCAATCTCTTAGCCTGGGAAGGCTTAGGAGTGAGGATCAACCGCGAATATCTCAGCAACCATCGGTTTGCAGATGACATTGTCATATTCAGAACAATGGGGATGAATTACAGCAAATGATTCAGGTATGACAAGGAAGTCTGACACGGCTGTGGACGACACGAAGGACGCCGACAGGAAGACACAACAGCGTATGCTTAGCCAGGCGCACCAGGAACAGGGTCGAGCCCGAGCCCCACTTCAGTAGCGCTGGCAATCCGGCTGCGGAGGTCTGCACGGTGCAATTCTTCTTCTTCCTTACATCTTCCCCACTCGTTGAAGACGGAGCCTCACAGGAGGCCTAAGGTGTCGTGAGGACGAAGGGCTCATGATACGGCTTGAGCCGATCGACGTGGACAGTTTCGCGGCCTCGGCGACGCAGGTCCGTAGGGGGTGTCAGATGTTCGATGACGTAGTTCACCGGAGAAGTTTGCTGTAGAACCCGGTAGGGTCCATGGTATCGGGATACAATCTTGGAGGAGACACCAGGTGTCGAAGTAGGAGGCACCCACAATCAATCGAGAGCGTCAGGCGAAAACTGGTTGTGGGGGCGCCCGTTGTCATGACGGAATTTCTGTAGGGCTTGTTCTGGCGTTGTTAGAGAGCGAGCTAGACGCCAACATTCTTCTGCATACCGGGCGGCTTCGGAAACCGGTGTACCCTCTGATAAGTCGGGACGGTAAGGAAGAATAGTGTCAATGGGAAATGATGGTTCTCGGCCATATAGAAGAAAGAAGGGAGAACAACCCGCCGTTGCCTGGGGTGCCGTATTGTAGGCCTAAGTGACATAGGGAATGATGAGGTCCCAGTTGGTGTGGTTGGAGGCGACATACATCCAAAGCATGTCGCCAAGAGTTCGGTTAAAGCGTTCTGTCAATCCATTTGTTTGCGGGTTATATGCGGTGGTACGGCTACGAATAATGCTGCAATCAGTTTGAAGTTCTTGAATGACATCGGCGAGAATGACGCGACCTCGGTCGCTCAGGAGTTCGCGGGGAGCGTCGTGACGGAGAACGAAGCGTTGAAGCAGGAAGGAGGCGACGTCACGAGCTGTCGCGGCTAGTAAATCGGCCGTTTCCGCATACCTGGTGAGTGGTCCATAGCGACAATGATCCAGCGATTGGCAGCAGCAGTGTATGGCAGAGGCCCGTAAAGGTCTGTTCCAACGAGGTCAAAGGGTCGCGAAGGTTGCATTGGTCCAGAAGAGTGGCAAGGATCAGGCTTGCGGTGTTGACATTCGGTGCAAGAGCGAATGTACTTTTGCACAAATGTGTACACACCGTGCCAATAAATCATATGACGTAGTCTGGTGCAGATCTTGAAAAGACCAGAGTGCGCACACTGAGGGTCAGCGTGGAAAGCGACGCATACATGAGTGCGGAGCCGCCGGGGTATGACAAGCAGCCATTTGCGGCTGTCGGGACTGTAGTTACGGCGATAGACGATTCCTTCGCGGATGGCGAAGTGCGAAGCTTGTCGGCGTAGGGCTCGGGATGGTGGGCGTGCAGGTGAATCAGAGATGTAATCTATCAAAGATGAAATCCAGGAGTCCTTGCGCTGCTCCAAAGCCATGTCGACAGAAGCGAATGGGGGAAGTGGGTCGTCTAGGACGGAGAGACTGACAATGTCGGCGTGGACAGGCGAGCGCGCAAGAGCATCGGCTTTGGAGTGCTTCCTGTCTGAGCGGTAGACAACCCGGATGTCGTGTTTTTGGAGCCTCAGCGCCCACCGGGCTAGGCGGCCGCAGGGATCCTTGAGGGACGACAACCAGCAAAGTGCGTGGTGATCGGTGACAACATCAAACATCGAAGGACCGGCCGTACAGGTATGGACGAAATTTTGTAATGTCCCAGAAGATCGCTAGACATTCTTCTTCCGTGACTGAATAATTCGCTTCAGCTTTCGGAAGAGTGTGGCTCGCGTAAGCAACAACATAATCTTGGTAGCCTGGCTTTCGCAGGGCGAGCACAGCGCCAAGACCATACGGATGCTGCAGCGCCGCTAGCATCCGTATGGATTTCCGTGGGAGCAGTGGGATCGAAATGGCGCAGTATCGGTGGTGTTGTAAGCAGGCGACGTAGCGTCGCGAAGGCCTCGTCGCAAGCCGGGGACACCGCGGAAAGATTGGGGTCTCCCCGAAGAAGCTCTGTCAGCGGTGCCATAATCGAAGCGAAATTTCGAATGAAGCGGTGGAAGTACGAGCAGAGGCCAATGAAACTACTGAAGTCTTTTAGAGACGTTGGCCTTGGGAATTCTCTAACAGCACGGAGCTTTGCGGCATCGGGGAGCACGCCATCCTTCGACACGACATGTCCGAAAATTGTCAGCTTGCGTGCCCCAATGTGACATTTTTTCAGATTGAGTTAGAGGCCAGCGTCATTGAGACAGCGTAAAACCTGCTCCAAGCGACGAAGATGGGTAGGAAAATTTGGTGCAAACACTACTACATCATCCAAATAACACAAGCACGTGTTCCATTTGAGGCCTCGAAGAATACTATCCATCATCCGCTCAAAAGTCGCCGGTGCGTTGCAAAGGCCGAATGGCATCACACGAAATTCGTATAAGCCATCTGGTGTGATGAAGGCAGTTTTAGGTTTATCGTCTGCAGCCATAGGCACTTGCCAATTACCAGAGCGTAGATCAAGGAAGGAAAAGAAGTCTGCACCTTGTAATCAGTCTAAGGCGTCATCGATCCGCGGCAATGGGAAAACATCCTTTCGGGTTATTTTGTTTAGGCGACGGTAATCCACGCAAAAGCGGATCGAGCCATCCTTCTTCTTAACTAAAACAACTGGCGATGCCCATGTACTGTGGGACGGTTCAATGACACCACGCTTTAGCATTTCATCTACTTGCTCATCAATGACGCGGCGTTCTGTCGACGATACGCGGTATGGTCGCTGCCGTAGCGGTGAATGAGCACCGGAGTCAATCTGGTGACATACAGTTGTCGTTCGACCCAGAGAAGTGCTATGGCTGTCAAAAGCAGGGCGAAATTTGTCGAGGAGACGGAGAAGGTCATGGCGTTGCTTGGGGTTTAAGGCGTTGTCGATGACGTGGCTGAAAACGTCTTCAGGCGATGTGGCAGCCGGAGAGGGTGTTGACCTTGGACGATCCAATAGGAAGTTCAACTTGGTAATGGTGTCGTAAGGCTCCACAGTGCCGAGAGATTTACCGCGAAGCAACGTAATCGGGAATGGGAAGTGGTTGTATACAGGAATGTGAGTGGGAACAGTAGGAGAGAACGACGAACTTGACGAAGTAGAGCACTCCTTGAATTTCAAGTCTGGCGGTGCACGCAGCCACCGGTTGGACGTGTTGTGCTGTCGCCGTGCGGAGTAATGGACCGAAGAAAGGCGTCGTGACGGCGTATTGAACGGCATAGTTTTTCGGCAATCACAGTTATGGCGGCACCTGTGTCAATGAGGGCAAGCACAGAGACACCTTCAACAGCGACATCAATAACGTTTGGTGGCGAAAGAAGAGGGCTTGAGCGTTGCGACGCTGACGGAGTTCTTGCCTCAGGAACTGCGCCACTTAGTTTTCCATGTCAGCGGTAGAGGGACGTCGACGCATCGGGGAGAGCGAGCGACGACGAGGAGAAGGAGAACGGCGGTCAGAAACTGGGCGATGGCTTGGGTGAGGAAGGAGTAAATCGCGGTCTGGAGCGTAACACAACGAATGGTCGTACGCTGCTGTGCGTGGGTCGTCACGTGTATGAATTGGATGGCGGCGGCCCAGGCGTGCAACGTGTCCGGGAATACACACGAATGCAAGATCGGCGGTTGTCCGCTGTGCGCCAGGGATTGAGAACACGCTGAACCGGAGGTCGTGGCGGCCTGGAGGTAAAAACAGGGCTAGGCATCGGAGGCGGAGGCCGGAACGTCGGTGGGCGTGGTCGTGCGACGGCGTCGGCGTAAGTCAATGGGGTGGTGAGTTGAGGTGCCCGCTCCAGAGGAAGGACCTCGGACACTTGTTCTTCGATAACGTGTCGTAGGGTCAGGCTAAGGGAGGAACATGACTTCGGCGGGTTGGAGATAAGGGAGAGCTGGCGAGCAACTTCTTCCCGCAGGAAAGCCTTGATCTGCGAGAGGAGGGTGGAATCTGGAAAAGGAGACGTCAAGCCGGACAACGATTCCTGATGGGGAACAGGACGGCGGGTGAGGAGACGTTGACGGCGGAGCTCGTCATAGCTTTGGCACAGTTCAATGACTTAGGCAACCGTAGAAGGGGCTCTTTGAAATCAGCATCTGAAACGCGTCCTCGTCGATGCCCTTCAGTATATGTTTGATTTTATTGTCCTCAGGCATGGATGCATCGACGCGTTTGCAGAGATCGATGACATCTTCAATGTAGCTGGTAAAGGTCTCACCAGGCTGCTGAGAGCGCAACTGCAGACACGGTTCCGCACGAAGCTTTTGAACAGCAGGGCGGCCGAAGACCTCGCTGAACTTTGTCTTGAACACAGTCCAGCTTGGGACTTCGCCTTTGTGGTTTTTCGAAAGCACAAGTGGGCAGTTCCGGTGAGGTGAAAAGGGGCAGTGGTCAATTTCGTGATGTCATCCCATTTGTTGTTAAGACTGGCGCGTTCGTATGATGACAGCCAGTCATCAACGTCGTGGTCGTCAGTGGCTCTAAAGATGGGAGGGTCCCGCTGACGGAGTGTGCCGGGGCATACGGAAGACTGGGGAGCAGGTGGTGGTAAGCGTTGCGCTTGCGGAGGTCATGGTGGCAGGGAGAATCCGGCTACGTAATTCCAGGATGACAGGAGACCCAGCAAACCTCCACCAATTATGACAAGGAAGTCTGGCATGGCTGTTGACGACACGAAGGACGCCGACAGGAAGACACAACAGCGTAGGCTTAGCCAAGCGCACCAGGAACAGCGTCGAGCCCGAGCCCCACATCAGTAGCGCTGCCAATTCGGCTGCGGAGCTCTGCATGGCGCACTTCTTCTTCCTTACAGAGGACCTTAACCAAGAAAGTGTAAAAAGGGGGGTTGAAGATTAATATTCAGAAGACAAAGATAATGTTAAATAGCCTGGCAAGGGAACAAGAATTCAGGATCGTCAGTCAGCCTCTAGAGTTTGTAAAGGAGTACGTTTATTATCCAGGTCAATTACTCACAGGGGATCCTGATCAAGATAAAGAAATTTACAGCAGAATAAAATTGGGTTGGAGTGCATACAGCAGGCATTGCCAAATCCTGACTTCCGAGAGCTTACCCCTCTCGTTTAATCATTGCATTCTACCAGTGCTAACATATGAGGCAGAAACTTGGAGGTTAACATATAAGCTCGAGGACAAGTTAAGGACCGCAAAAAGAGCGATGGAACGAAAACTGTTAGGCCTAATGTTATGACACATGCGGTGTGGATTAGAGAACAAACGGGGATAGCCGATATTCTAGTTGACATTAAGAGGAATAAATGGAGCTGGGCAGACCATGTAATGCGTGGGATAGATAACAGGTGGACCAGTACAGTTACAGAATGGATACCAAGAAAAGGGAAGCGCAGTCGAGGACAGCAGAAAACTAGTTGGGGTGTTAAAGTTAGGAAATTTCCAGGCGTAACTTGGAATCAACTAGCACAAGACAGGGGTCATTGTAGATCACAGGGAGAGGCCTTCGTCCTGCAGTGGACATAAATATAGCCTGATGATGATGGTGGTGATGATGAATCAATGACCCATATCATTATGTTTGTCAAGCTTGAGGCGCGCTTTGACACAGAAAAGCCATGCAGTGTGTCACCTACTCTTCGGGAGCTGGAGGGTTGCGCACAGGCGTTACCCTCGATGGAGGAGAGATACGACTGGCAGCAGAGCAAACAAGGATTTAATATGTACAACGACAGTAGAAGCACGAGGCACACAAAACTAAAGCCATAATTTAACAAAGATGCCGACTCAATAGAAAATAAAAAAAACTCCGACTAAATACAAACTACCAAAAGCACTATCTCGGTTCCGGAGCCTAACTCCGTCTTAATGTCCCTAAGTCAGTCCTAGCCTTGACTCATCAAAGTCTGGCCACCCTAAATTCAGCCTAACTGCGTCGCAAACTAGAAATGTGGGCTCTTACGGACCGTCGGTTTGAAGTTCTTGTCGTTGAGTCTACGTCGTGTTCGTTCGGAGTGTTGCGAGTGCCGTAAGTGCCGACGATTGACCGTGTATTGGTTGTCTTAGGTGACTTTAATTGTGTGTGTAGTGGACAGGATCGGTCGTCTGCAAGGCAACGCCATGATACCAGCGTTGACGTTTTGAATGCCATGACATGTGACTGCCAACCTGATGATGTAGTGGATCATGAAAAAGTCCCTTTTCGCTACACACATTTTCAAGGTACATCTCATGCAAAGCTTGATCGGATTTATCTATCATTACCTATCCTCCCTAGACTATACGGCTACAATGTGCACCCTGTGTTTTTCAGTGAGCAATGCTTGGTGTCGGTTTGTTTTGGCAATCGGCAGTGTCAAAGTTCGCGGATCAACTAGGATTTATGGAAAATTATTAATCAGTTACTCTTACATAAGCCTTTTCTCAAGCGCGTCCCGGAAATTCTTATTGACGTTTCAAGTCGTAGTTCTTTATCTCTCTTTGCGCAATGGGAGATATTCAAGCAAGAAGTTAAAATGATAGCCATTGAAGAAGCTTCCATATTGTCTTTTGAGAAAAAAGCAAAATATAAAGAGATGTGCAAGTTGCTAGATAAGCTACATGAACTTGAATGCCTGCATCCTGGCACGTACATTGAGGACATTTACAACGTTAAGGCACAAATGCAGACAATGGACACTGAGAGATACAGAGGTGCACTAGTTCGAGCGCGTACTCGTCGGTATTTGGAGCAACAGCCTTGTAGTCGTTCGCTTGGTGATGAGCGTCAGCATGCTCTGTCGAAGCAAGTTCTCGAGATCGAGTATACCGGAGTGATTGTTAAGGACCAGGATATACTAATGAAAGCGTTCATGGATCATTATGAGAATATCTTTCAGTCTCATAGTGTAATTAAGAATGAAGCTGTAACGGAAAATTTAATTTCGTTGCTGGCACAGCTTAGTCAAGAAGAATGCGATGACCTTGATAGAGACATTGGTATTAAGGAAGTGGAAGAAACCATTGCTTCGCCAAATAAAGGCAAAACTGCTGGGCCTGATGGCTTGAGTGGGAATTTTATCAATGCTTTTGCTCTATATTGGCTCCATTTCTGCTTAAAGTGTATGAAGAAGCTTACAGGATTGGATACCTACCTGCCACGCTCCATCAAGGGCACACAGTACTTATCCCAAAAAGCAGTGATGTAACAAAATTGCAGAAAGTTCAGGGATATCGCCCCATATCACTTTGCAACGTGGATTATAAAATATTTGCTAAGATATTAGCTAGTCGCCTTCAGGAAGTAATTCGATCATTGGTGGGAGACCATCAAACATGTGGCATTAGAGGACGATCAATTCAGACAAATATCCACGTTGCATGGTCTGTGCTAGAGTGTGCGACCGAAACTGCGGGTCAAGCTGCAATAGTTCAGGTTGATTTGGCAAAAGCATTTGATGAAGTTAATCACTGCTTCTTGTTTAGTGCTTTAGAGCACATAAACATGGGATCTCTTCTTTTTAAAGGCATGTCCATGTGTTATGCTAATGGTACAACAAGGCTAATAGTTCATGGTTGTCTATCTGTATTTATCTATCTCATGGCATCGGTAAGGCAAGGTTGTCCCTTGTCTCCTCTATTATTCGCTTTGTACTTGGAACCGCTTTGTACACGAATTTTGAACGATCGTACCTTTCACGGGTTCAAATTGTTATCTAATGAAGTCCGGGTACTTGCTTATGCAGATGACATAGCCTTCTTCTGCACTGACAAGAAAAGTGTGGAGACTGCCCTTGTCATAACGCAGCAGTCTTGCTCAGCTTCTTGTGCAACTGCGAACTTTGAGAAGAGTTCAGGATTTTGGTTTGGTCTATGGTGTACAATGGCAACTCACTTCGCAGGTATTCAGTGCAGGCAAGACTTTAAGTACTTAGGTGTACCCCTCTCTCAATATCGCAATTGTAATCCACACTTGTCAGCGGAAGTTGCAGAAGTACAACGTAAGGTTAACAACTGGCAGGGGCGGCAGTTGTCCATATTTAGCCGAGCTGAAGCTTGCAATCTGTTTCTAGCAGCTCGACTTATGTATGTCCTGCAGGTATTACACTGCTCGTGACTTAGGTTGCAAGCGTTCCATCGTGTGTTTGCTACCTATGTATGGAGCTCACGTGTTGAGGCCATACATACACCTAAGACTCAAGACCACCTCTTGAGAGTGGTGGTCTTGGCCTAGTTCACCTTTTTGTTAGGCAACTTGTCTCCCGGTTATTCTTCTTTCGTGATGTAAATAGTCCCTTTCTAAGAGAGATGTTACAACTTCGATTAGTGAATTACCTTCCAGAAATAGTTGTGTCGTCATCTGTCAGAGATGCACCACCTGCTCTTTGGGGCTTCTTGAAAGAGGTTGTTGAAGGCTTTTACTTTCTTAAAGCTCGCTTTAGCTTGTATTATATTTTCACTGCATCCCGTAAAGAAATTTCTGCTGCACTGATAGACACATTGTTTCATGTTCCCCATTATCGTGCACCTTATTTGGAATGTTGCTACTTAGATGTACCTAAGCGTCTCCGTCGAATGATCCTTCTCAAAACTTTTTTCTTTAAAACTTTTTTTTCATTCGGCAACCCTTCCCGTCAAAACCTGGTTAGAAAAAAGGGGCTGTTTCGTGCCGTGGTCTACAAACTGCCGTTTGTGTCCACATGCTCAAACGATTGATCACTGTTTTGTCGATTGTAGGGATGCCGTGTTCTTCCGGGACATTCTCCAAAGAACACTTAAAAGTATTTAGACATCACACCATACGCAATTCGTTTCTTACCTTTTAAAGATCCCTGTGAGCACCATATGACATGTTCATAGTACTTGGTCTACATAGCCTTTGGCGCAGTAGAATATGTGACCGGCACGCTGAACCACCGCGAAGCACTCGGTCGTTTTTTCGGGAATCTGCTGCCTACGTTGGTAGTGTGCTTAAGAAACAGCGCCGGACTGGATGCCTTTATTGGACGCTTGCACATGCTTGCCTGACTTTTGAATATGTACCTGTAGCGCCTTGTTACTTGTGTGGCTGAAGACTCTGCTGCCATGTAATAAAGAAAAAAGAAGTGGCTGTATGGCCGAGTGGTTACGGCGCTTGCTTCAGGATTATGCGTACGCGGGTTCAAATCCCGCCCTGGCTAGAATTTTTTTCTTAATATCAAGCTTTTCCTTTTTTCTCTCTGTTGGCCAGCGCGGTCGGTTGAACCCCGGTGCCACGGCGGAATCCGTGATGCCGGGCGCCGACGGGAAGTGGCGGTCGTTGGGGTGTTGCGGAGCGCAGCGTAGCAACACCCCAAATAAAAAAATACTGCTCCAGTCAGGTAGACTGCTCCCTCCCTGATAGCGAGATTATATTTGGATCATCAAAACAGTGATGCGTTTATTTAGGAATACCACCGGTCCCCTAACAGCTGGCTAGTCACCACCAGCCCAGCGTGTTCTCCGTCAACGCCTCCTCCGTTCCAACGGCGGCGGCTAGAAACATGGTACGCGCGAGCGGCGCAGCGTGGCGCCAGCGGTCGAGCGCTGTACGTGGGCGCAAATAGGAATACGCGGCCGGGTTCTCCGCTCTCCCGTCGTCAGAGCATGGCCGATGAAGCGACCTTCCAGTCCAAGAGCCACGTCGATAATGCTGCTTCGCCTGGCTTCTGCCTCGACCACACCTCGGTTCGCGTGCCTCGAGCGCTCGCGCCGTTCGGAACGCCCCGCGATCTTCGTCTTCTTTTTCGAGAAGCCGCCGGCGTCCGACTGATGACACAGTGAGCAAGAGCATTCTAGACAGCCAATTACAAGCGGCTGGGATGTGCGATTATGTGCTCTGCGAAAAAATCAAGTTTTTCGCCTTGTAAGTGGCCATCATCCAGTTGTTGGATAATGGCTGCAAGTATGCGCCTACAGTTTAATAGGAAGATGATGAGTTGCCTATCAACTGGTATTGCTTCCTACATATGAGGCCAAGGTCAGTGCATTGCAATTTGTCCGGTGTTGATGTACTTTTCGAGATCTAAGTATGAGTGAAAAAAATATTACCGTTTCAATATCCAGGTACGGAGGTGGCTTGGAAGGCGTATTTGCAGCTATTGCGCTCTTGATTACAGCAGCAAAAAGAAGAGCCTCGAAGATATTTATCCTCCGCATACTGCAGCTGCAACCTCAGGTTTACACTCTGGAACAAGAACAGCCAGGTCAATATATTCCCACTTCATTTTTTTGGTTCAGTGGATATGTTTGAAGCAATGCCAAATTAAATGCCATTTTAAAAAATCACAAATCATAGTTAAAAACTGTGATTTGTGATGTTTTTAAAGGTTACCAAATTTTAAAGGTCATTTGCAGCGAGTTGTGTCACGACACAATCGATAATTAATATGCTTGGTAATCATTTATATATATATATATATATATATATATATATATATATATATATGTCTTGCGAGACGGCGACCGATGCGATGCCTTTATTTCCGAGCAGTCGCCCGAGGCAGAGACGAAGCACCGCGCGAGACAAAAGATGATGATGAGTCGTATGTACAAATGACGACGACGATATGCACAAATAGCGCTCACACAAGATAATGAGTCGTATGTACAGATGACGACGACGATATGCCCAAAATGCACTCACACTATCTTCCCCCCCTTCAGGAAAGCGGTCAGCAAGACCGCAAGCTAGAAAGGGTAGGTACGGCGAATGTAGGGTTTCAGGCGAGATACGTGAACGATTTCCGTAGTGCGGCGGCGGCGGTCAGTAGCTGAGCTGACGGGAGTGACGCGGTAGTTAACGGCCGAAGATTGATCGAAATAACGCTCCACCTTGACGCTTAAAATGTGAAAGTTGTCTTAAGCGACTGTTTGGAGGTCGTGCCAAGGCAGTAAGTTGATCGATCAGCGTAAGGCAGTATGGGTCAGTACGTTGGAGTGAGACGAGGTCAGTAGACGGAAGAAAGTCAACTGAGACAACCGACTGTCTCAGGCTACTGGGCGTGTGCTGAGACATGTGGCTAGATCGTGACGTGCAGACCGAAGGTCAAGCATGGGCGTTTGGTGACAGTGGGCAGCGCGACAAAGCGGCGGCATATTGATGTTGTTTGCCAGACCTATACGTGACAGTGAAGTCAAATCCTGCAAGCGTCCTGCAAGCGGAAGTCATATCCTGCATATCAGTCCTGCAAGCGCAGTACCCAACGGCCGAGGCGTCCAGAGAAGTTTTTCAGAGACGACAACCAACAGAGAGCATGATGGTCGGTCACAACTGTGAAATGGCGGCCGTAGAGATAGGGTCGAAATTTTTGTATTGACCACACGACAGCGAGGCATTCCTGTTCTGTAATTCTGTATAGTAGGTGCGGTTGCATCGAAATTACGGAGCAAGGTCTCTGACGTGAGAAATCCTTTGAGGGTCTGGAAGGCGGCTTCACAGTCGTCCGACCACACAAAGGGCGCGCTCGAAGTCAGAAGTTTGTGTAGAGGAGCGGCGATGGTGGGGAAGTCACGGACAAAGCGGCGGAAGTAGGACGCTAGTCCTAGAAAGCTGCGGAGTTCTTTAAGTGTGGTTGGTGGCGCAAATTGCAGCACTGCAGCGATTTTATCGGGATTAGGCTGGATGCCATGCTTACTGTAGACGTGGCCCAATAATTAAATCTTTCGGCTTGCAAAGCGACACTTTTTAGTATTAAGTTGGATACGTGCCTTTGATAGACACGCGAGAACTTGGTCTAGACGTTGTCGGTGCTGGGAGGAACTCGACGAAAAGATGAGAATGGCGTCCAAGTAACAAAGGCAGGTCGTCCATTTTAAGCCACGGAGTACTGTATCTATCATTCGTTCAAACGTAGCTGGTGCAATGCACAGTCCAAAAGGCATCTCATTAAACTCAAGAAGGCCATCAGGTTTAACAAACGCAGTCTTTTCTTTATCCGGCTCATGCATTGGAATCTGCCAATATCCGGAGCGCAAGTCGAGGCTCGAGAAATGCTCGACACCTTGTAAGGTATCCAAAGCATCGTTGATACGAGGCATTGGATAAACATCCTTACGAGTAATTTTATTTAGCGCCCTATAATCGATGCAAAAGCGCACAGAACCATCCTTTTTTAACAAGCAGTACAGAAGACCAAGGGCCTGCTGAAGGCCTTATAATGTTACGTGTCAGCATGTCGTTCACTTGTTCTTCTATAGCTTTTCGCTCCGAAGGTGACACACGGTACGGGCGACGGCGAATGATGCGAGAGCCGTCTATTTCAATTCGATGAGTAGTTAAAGTGGTCTGACCCAGGCCTCGCGAAGAAATGTCAAAATAAGCTTCATGTTTCATTAAAATGGTGAGGAGTGCATTGGTCTGGGCCGGATTGAGATCTTTACTCAAGGTGGCCTTAATAGCACCAGTGGGGCCTTCTATGGGCGTACAATGCGCGGAAGACGTGGCAGGCAAAACACGGACGACACATACCGGCGCAGCGTCAGCGAGCTTGGCGACAGTAGACCCTTTCGGCAGTAGTAGTGGCTCAGGAGTCGTATTAAAGGCTGTGAGGATGGCATAGCCACTCGAGAACCGAACCCAGCAGTAAGCGATGGCGAGTCCTCAAGAAATGCAGCGCTGAGAAGGTACAACCAATGCGTCTCCGTCGGCAATGTCTGTTGGCTCAGCGGTAAGAATACGTTCTTCGTCTGGTGGGATAATAAAATCCGCTGCTGCAATGAGGTTGGGACACGGGGAATCAAAAACGGGATAAGTCTCGCTGTCGTTGATGTTAATCCTTGGGTCGCGGCACGAAAATAGTGCAGAAGCAGTGGACAGCAAGTCCCATTCTAATATTATCTGATGAGCGCATGTCGAAAGCACCACAATTTGCACATGATGACGAATACCGTCTATCAGACGGTATTCTGTCTGTCCCGTAGGAAAGATGGGAACGTCATTGGCACCACATAAGACCGGACCAACATACGGCGTTTGCACTTTTTGCAGACGGAAGCACAGTTGTATAACAGAAATAGCGGCTCCAGTATCTACAAGGGCGTCGACAGAAACACCTTCCACACAAACCGAGAGCAAATTTGCGGAGCGAGCAGGGGGAATTGGGAAAGTCCGATTCGATGCAGTTTTTCCTTCAAAAACTGCAGCCCCTAGTTTTCCGAACGGGTGTCCACAACATGGGAAGAAGCACGTAAGGGCGATAAGGAACGGCGGTAAGGTGAAGCAGAGCGACGCTGGGGCGAGCGGGATGCTCTAGCCATGTCCTGGGAAGGTGAAGGAGAGCGACAAGAAGAGGTTGTGTACGGTCTAGGAATGTAGGAATCTAACCCTGGTGTCCTGTGTCGCTCAAAGGTGGCGTAGCCTCGCCTTTCACCAGGGTGACGCCCGGGAATTTAGGAGTCAAGCATAGGTGCGCTGTCTCGCTCAGAGGTAGCCTAGCCCCGCCTTTCATTTTGCTGACGCCGACGGCTGCAGCGAGAAATGTGGCCGCGAATACCGCAGTAGAAACAAACCGGGCGCGACGACCGCCACGGAGAGTAGTATGGCTGTGCAGGAGTATTCGCTGCCAGCGAAGCTAGGGGGTCAAGGTAAGCTTCGGCAGGTGGAGACTGAACGGTCGAGGGAGGCCGGGAGGAAATTCCGGCATAACTTGGCGGACGAAATGGTCCAGTAGACTTGTCCATTCGGGCGTTTGTCATCGACGCCAGTTCGTCCTTGATGATGTCACGCAGTCCAGAAGGAGCGGGATGAACGGTTGCAAGCGTCGCAGGTCGAGAAAGATGTCCGTGAAGTGTCTCCCTGATGAGAGTGTGTATCAGGGCTGGCGATTCAGCATCACAGTTGAGACGAGGGTCACAAGACGCGCGGCAGGCGAATAGACTAGAGCGTGTCTAGAGTTGGCATGCTGTGATAATATCACCAACGCAGTTTGGGCTCTGCATGACGAGAGCATTAAAGGTGACAGTGTTGATGCCCTTCAGTATGTGGCGAACGCGGTCAGGTTCCGCCATGTCACTTTGTGCGCGGCGGCAGAGAGCGAGGACGTCCTCAATTTAGGATGTTTAGGACTCGTCCTGTTCTTGAATGCGCGTTGCCAGCCTCTGTTTCGCGACTTCGGAGCGTCCAGTCGACATGCCGAATATCTGGCCAAAGTGCTGCGTGAGTGATGGCCAGTCCGAAAAGTCACTTTCGTGGATAAAAAAAAACACGTTTTCCCAAGTTCGGTTAGGTAAAAAGCGACATACCGCAATTTGTGCGTGTCGTCCCAAAGGTTGACATCGCTGGCTCTGTTGTAGTGATCGATCCAATCTTTCACGTCGTCGCCGGGGAGGCCGGCAAAGATGGGAGGATCTCGGTGTTTGGTGTTCACCGTCCAGGTAGACCCAGCTGGCTGAGCAGAGGTGGTATCAGCACTGGTGGATGGGTTGGTTTCTGCCATCACCTTGTTAGGCGAGAGCAAACGACGACCGCACCGGAGCTCCAGGGGAATCGGGGAAGTAAGAGGACGTAGGAATCGAAGCAGACTCCACCACTTGTGAGACGTCGACCGATGCGATGCCTGTATTTCCGAGCAGCCACCCGAGGAAAAGACGAAGCACCGCAGGATAAAAAAACATGATCATGAGTCGTATGTACAAATGACGACGACTATATGCACAAATAGCACTCACACAAGATGATTAGTCGTATGTGCAGATGACGATATGCCCAAAATGCACTCAATATATATATATATATATATATATATATATACACGAAGGCCAGACCCCGATCCGAAACGTTGGAAATAAACTATAAAGTATCGTTTTTGGTGCCTACGTGCGTCTTCACCCTAGCAGTTCCTGTTCAACTACCACATCCGGGCATAACCATAATTCATGTAGTATATATATATATATATATATATATATATATAGTTGCTTGCGTCGGTATTGCCTCTCGAAGTAACCCTTAAAATGGCTAACCCTCTCGGATATATGGCAAAGCGTAGAACGTTTTATTGACTACTTCAAAAACCAAGTCTAAATTCGGAAGAACACGTCCCACACGTTAAATGAAAACCATCAAAGCAATCCATAAGTGTAAATAAACGCTACCGTACGGACGCACGCGTTACACTCCCTGTTCATGCCGTTTGAAAACGTGCACATGTGCCTCACATAGAAGAGGTCGTGCGGTCTTGACAATAGTTATATAACACTTAATGACATCGTTTATATACTTCTACCTGCACTAATATATAAAATAAATTAACAGATTTTTGTTCCCTGGTTCCGCACTTCTGTGCTTTGGCAGCCGCGTATTGTGAACCCATGATTGTTGGCTTGAGACCGGAGCGATATTCGGGGATCTCGGATCATCTGTAGTTTCGTCAAACTATCGAGCAGATTACACAGGCACCAAAAACATACAATTAGACGAAGAGATTAGCGAAGCGGAATTGAGAGCAGCTCTACAAAAGTTAAATACTACATCTGCGCCAGGACTAGACGGAATAACTAACAAGACGATCCGAAATCTCGATGATGCCTCTCTAGAAGAACTTACCAAGTATATAAACGCATGCTGGCTATCCGGTAAAATACCACTGCAATGGAAAACGGCCCAGATTATTCTAATACCTAAACCAGGCAAGCGGCTGCAGTTGGAGAACTTGAGACCCATTTCACTCACGTCCTGTGTGGGCAAACTCATGGAGCACGTTGTCCTAGCGAGACTGACCAACTATCTCGAGGACAACGACGTTCTCCCGCCTACAATGTTGGGCTTCCGGAGAAATTTGTCTACACAGGATGCAATACTCCAACTTAAGCATCAAATTATAGATAACATCAGTCGGAACACCAAAGCTATCTTAGGATTGGACCTAAAGAAGGCGTTTGACAGTGTTACCCACGAAACAATATTAAACAGAATAAATGAGCTAGGCCTAGGCCAGCGAGTATACAATTACATACGAAACTTCCTTACTAACAGAAAAGCATACATTAGGATAGGAGACCTTAACTCCGAAGAACTACAGATTGGAAGCGCAGGTACGCCCCAAGGTTCAGTAATATCACCGATGCTGTTTAACCTGGCTCTAATTGGATTACCAACAAAACTACAGGAAATCGATGGCCTCAATCATACCATTTACGCTGACGACATCACCCTCTGGGTGAGCGATGGCAACGATGGACAGGTCGAAAACACATTACAACGTGCAATAGAAGCAGTTGAACCATACCTAGCAGGAACCGGACTGGCGTGTTCGGCTGAGAAATCTGAGCTCCTCATTTATTTACCATCGCGACGTGGCCGAAAGCCACGCAACTACGAGGAACGAAACCATCCGGAAATTCACCTAACTACCGCGGATGGTACGCCCATACCCAAGGTTGACAAGATCAGAGTATTGGGGCTCATCATTGAAAGTAACGGCTACAATGGAGAGACCATACGTAAATTAGACAATATAACATCTCAAATCATGCGACTACTGAAGCGAATAGCCAACAAACACAGTGGAATGAAAGAAGGCAATCTGCTTAGGCTAGTCCAAGCGTTTGTAATAAGCAGAATAGTATACGTCGCATCGTACCTACGATGGTACTCGTCAGAAAGATACAAATTAGACTGCCTAATCAGAAAAATCTACAAGCAAGCAATCGGACTCTCCATCACCACCAGCAACGATAAACTACTGCAGCTAGGTCTTCACAATACACTGGATGAGCTAATCGAGGCACAACGCATAGCACAATATGAACGCCTGTCCAAAACTAAAACAGGTAGGCAAATATTGGATCGCCTGGGTATAGGGTATCATGCCCAACATGGTGTCAAAGTAGATATGCCCAGACACATCAGAGGCATGATAACCGTCCCTCCAATGCCCAAGAATATGCATCCCACCCACCATCAGGGTAGGCGAAAAAGCAGAGCACGCGATATACAAAAGAAATTCGGTAACAGCAAGGACACCATATTGTAGACGCAGCTAGGTACAGACACAAACGCGCCTACACAGCAGTGGTGATAAATTACGAGGGAAAATGCACAATGAGCGCTACAGTCAACACGCCACACGTAGAAACCGCAGAGGAAATAGCTATCGCGTTAGCCATAGCACAAACACAAGCACATATAATCATCAGTGATTCCCAGACGGCAATACGAAACTTCGCCAATGGTCGGATCTCCCCAGAGGCACTACGACTCCTAAAATTAGGTAACAACCACGACAGAAGTGTCCATCTCATCTGGACACCCGCTCACACACTACCAGACGGTAGCAATGAGGTGGCGCACCGCATGGCTCGAGAGCTTACGGACCGAGCCTCGGTTAGTCCCGCTTCAGCGACTACCGACGAGTGGGAGTGGGAAGATCGAATGACCAAATTTCATGAAATTACACAACACCATAGATTGCAGAGGCGCACATTCCCGCCGCCTCATCCAAAATTAAACAAAAAACAGTCTGTCGAATGGTGGCAGTTACAAACCAGTTCCTATCCGAGTCCGGCTATCATGCACATAAAAAAAATTAAATTATGGGGTTTTACGTGCCAAAACCACTTTCTGATTATGAGGCACGCCGTAGTGGGGGACTCCGGAAATTTTGACCACCTGGGGTTCTTTAACGTGCACCTAAATCTAAGTACACGGTAATACACCCAGATTTATACACGACTGACAAGTGCAGACATTGCGACTCTAGAGCCACCCTAGAGCATATCCTATGGGAATGTGCGGGCATAACACACAATAACAGTGATGCAGCCTCAAACAGCGACAGCCTCCGCGCGCGCTGGGAGTCTGCGTTGCTCAGCTCGGACCTGCAGCACCAACTCTGGGCCGTCCAGCGAACCGAGGAAGCCGCCAAGGGCCAACAACCCTTGGCCGAAGCCTAGGCGGGGTCTAGGCCCACCCCACCAAATCGCAGGGCACTCAATAAAGTTATTTGAATGAATGAACTGTTCCGTCATCTTTGATTTCGCCACTCAATGCCTGCTGGTGGAAGCAGCGCGACTTTCATGCGTGCATGTGTTACAAACGAATATCCTCTCACGGAGCACAGCATGAAGTGCTACAATGCGAGTTTATAAAAATGTTTTGGATGATCGCACAAGAGTAAGATGGGAATATATTTGAGAACAAAAATGTGAAATAAGCATTTGCAACTAATAATGTAAATCACAAAAACAAGTGAAATTACGCCTATTTAGACCTGACGCTCTGTAAGTCTTTTTAGGGAGGAAGCAATATTTCGTTTGCGTACATATTACTTGGCTGGAAAATTACTGCTACGCAGGGAGTTCAAAGTGAAAGTCATTTTCTGGAAATAATTACCATATGTGGTTGAATTTCAACACAATGTTATATTGCCGACAACACGCTATATTATAAGGAAGGACTAGATTTTATAGTAATTTAACCCATCTAGCACACTTTTACACGTGCAACCTTCTCGCCGTTATCGGTTTCAATTGACCTAGAAAAAAACTTCGCACGATCTGTGGTTTGAAATATATATATTATTTATATATATATTTGCCTAACAATGAGCCAAGTTATACTTACATAAGTGTAATCTAACCTAAACTCATTCAATGACATAAAGCTTTGCACAACGCATTGTATCAAAATTCCCATTTAGTTGACTCTGTGTATTAGAGAAATGTGCTTCGATTGCTTTTTGAGATCATAGTATTCTGTCCGGCCTTTAGTGACTACGGTTGAATTTCTGAGCACACGAATAAAGAAACAGCAAGGGACGCGGTTAAAAAATTAAAAGAAGGTATATAACCCAACTTTATATTCCGCGAATTAACTTCTAGTCTGTATATGCGGATGCAAGTAAACCAGAACCCCGATAATACTTTCGGAATTTGCTTCTACTGTGGAAACTGTAAAGCAAGGAATAATATTATTCCGCAAAAGTCGACTTATCGGCATGATACTTGTTCAGGAATATCCTTCATTCACCGTAGTGACAGAAACGTCGAAATTGTCGCATTCTCTACTTCAAAAAAAATATATATTTTTTGTTTATCTGCAAGTGTAAAAAAACTTGGATACATTGTTAATAAGTTCGTACATCATGATTATCTTTTTTCTAAGCTTTAACTGTCACATAGAAAAATAATTGAAGCACCATTGCAGAAATATACGCATGACTATGAAACATCCAGAGAGAAAGAGAGAAAAAAAAGGTAAAGGAAAGACAGGGAGGTTAACCAGACATTATCTCCGGTTGGCTACCCGGTACCGGGGGAGGGGTAAAGGGATTCAACAGGAGAGAGAGAAAAAAATTAAGTACAAAAAAGGGGGAAAAAGGAAAGAAAAAAATCACACACACACACAAAACAGAACTGTTTCTGTGGGCATTGTCACGCAGTCTGCGAAAGCGTTCTAGTGTTGAATAGTGTCAACGTCGCATCCTACGTCACACAGTGTAGAGTCACAATTTGTCACTGAGTTCGGTGTCTTTTAAATAACACAGCAGCGCCTTCAAGGTGGCTCGCGCTGTTGTTCGTGTACGCAAATCAACATGAAACATCCAGAGTTCTCATATGTCTGTATCTAGGTTAATGTGCACCGCGTTTTGTGGTACATGTAAATGCTAGGCAGCTGTAAATGCAACCTGCACTCACACACCCAAGTAGCTGTGATATGATGGAAATAGACATTTTTTGTCAGTATCATTCCTAATCTGCTTTGTACTATCTATTTGCAAAATGCAATTCTCTCTCCGCGTGTTCCGTTATTAGAAAGCTCGCTTAACAAACTGAACTTTCTTAACAGAACGTCGTTTTAAGCATTGAAGCACAAACGCAAATTTCTTGACAAAGCGTCTTTTATGCATTTAAGCACAAAATAACTGGAACGCCAATGCATTTCTCCGCAAAGTTCGGGAATTATTATTTCGAAAATGCTGTCATCGTGAGAATTCTTTCCAAGTGGAACCGCCTTGCGAACTCCAAGGCTATAATATGTCAATTGCTATATGGACCATAATGCAATTAGGTAAATCCTAATTGGTCATTTTTGTTTATTAGTCGATTATGCATTTAATTTTATTGTGCAAGTAATGTCCGCCTCTTCGAGCAGACCAATTCACGAAATGGAATTGTGCTACCGGCCACAGGCGACCATTAAACATTTTTGCAAGTGTTCGATGAAACACTCTGTATATTTTCGTACACCATCTGCCATTCTATATAACACCCCGGTGCGTCATCTGCTACAGTTCCTGTTTCCGGCGTTCTCGGTCGCACTTCTTCTATCTTCGCATTGCCGTGTTGCCAACCGCAACGAAGGGTTGTGACCAGAAGAATCACATGACAGGATGCATTGCTGATCCAGCCAATAAATGAGCATGACACAACGCCGCCGAATCTCGCCACCCTCAAGAAAACCGGAGACGGGGTGCTACCGGTGTCAGTTGTTGCAGCTCAGCCACGTCCCAGTCGCTCTCGGACTGAATCGGCAATCCATCCCTTCATGTAAATCCAGCCTAAAAGCCAGGTCACTAAAGTGGCTGTATTCTTCTGGATGCACAGGTGATAAAAAGCTCAGCTATATCTGCATTGCGGAGAATAAAGAAGAGCTAGAGCACACAAGCTTTCGCAAGGTCAATGGCTTTATGACAAATATTGAAAAGCACGCTGGCGCAAATTTAGTAATGGCAACTTTTGACATTGTCATGTTATCCATGACTCTTTATAAAGAACTGGCGTGTTTTTGTGCCTCTTCATTTTTTCGTACCAAGCAGCTGCGGCAATGGCTAGAGTACCAGAGGAAAAACACTCTTAGAAATTGTGGAGCTAGCTTTTAAAGGTGAGCATTCTTAGAAGCCACCGAAATGTTCCTAAAAACCGTCCATAAAATGGTTAATGCGTTCAAAGTCATCCCAATGGGCAACAGCATATGATATACGGTTGTGTTGCAGGCGCACAGGAGACCTCGGCCACATGAAAACCACACGAGACAAGGGACGACTAGAATTCCTCGTGAAGTGCAGCGTGAAGAAAGGGTAACTAGTGCGTCTCCATCGGTTACCTGGCTGGATGTGACAGCTACAACGTGTTCGTGACCAGGGTGCAGGCCGTTGTCTGCAGCGGGAGCGCTGATGGGGCCAAAGACGTCGGTGTCGTCATGGCTGCCAACTCCTGCTTCACAAGGTTGTGCAATTCTAACGTTGGGGATGGGGCGGAAACAACAGTGGATTGCCTCTGTTGCTGCTCCGGAATTTCTTCGCGAATAACAGTGCGGATAAGAGCACGTAAATCAGAATGAGGTGGCAGGGGAAGGTCGCTGTCATGGTGAAGACGGAAGGGCCTGAAGCTGGCCGAAGCGCTGGGACGTTGATGTAATTTCTTGAACCGAGGGAGGATTTTGCACAGCTAAGGCGTTGAAGGCGACGGAACCAATGCCTTTAAGAATGTGGTGAATGCGTTCGCCTTCCGTCATTCCAATGTTGGCGCCACAGCACAGAGCCAGGACATCTTCGATGTACGATGTATATGACACCTGTGGAAGTTGAACACGCGCAGCGAGCTTCGGTTTGGCGACTTCTGAACGGCCAGATGAAGACGCGAACATTTGCCGCAAGCTCGTGGTAGACGCTGACCAGTCGGCGATGTCAGTTTTCTGGTCAAAATACCAAGTCTTCGCAAGGCCGGTCAGATACAACACGACGTTAGTCAACTTCTTTGTGTCGGTCCACCCATTGCCCGAACTCACGTAGTTGTAATTGTCGAGCCAGTCGTCCACGTCACCCCCGCGGATACCCGCAAGAACTCGTGGATCACGTTGAGGGCTGGTAATTACGCACGTTGTCAGTGCAGACGATGTCGTGGCTGTGGGAGCGTTAGGGGCAGCGATAGTGCCAGCGGCCGATGTAGGAAGGGCCATAGCTGTAGGGGTGGCCAGGAGCAGGCGGCGACCACAGCGTACCTCCAGGTAGGGCAGGAACGCAGGAGGACGTTGGGATCTTAACGCGCCTCCACCACTTTGAAAGACGGAAGACGACCAGGACAGGCAACACCGGCAGACCCGTTTTTTCCGCAGGCACGGCCCAGGCTCAAGCACGAAGAAGCACAACAGGGATGATGGCTATATTTATATGAGAACGATGAAGTACGTCAAATGTGCTTACAATATTTATATATATATTGTTACGGGGTGTGTAGAAGGCGTTTATTGCAGAGAGCCGTAGAGCAAGTGGGTGCCGATACTACACGTCGTCCATCTCTTCCTCGCTGCTCTTCTAATGTTGTTGCTGCTGATGCTGCCGCTCCACTACCTTTGACGCACTGTAACATGGCTCCTCTCGCAGACGAAGCCCTCCGGGCGAGTAGTCAGTGGGGCTTTCGTTGAATAAACGGCTTCAGGCGGGCTACATGCGTGATGTCGGTCCTGGATGACCGTCTCCCACTGGAAGTGAGGCGCGCAATTCTATAATTCACCTCGCTGAGACGCTCAAGCACAATAAATGGTCCACCATAGTCAGCGAGCAGTTTTCGACATACACCGCGTTTACGCACGGGAGTCCATAGCCAGACTAGCTCACCCGGTTCGTAAGTGACTTGCCGATGTCGACTATCGTATCGGGATTTGTACTGCTTTTGCGAAGCTATAGTACGTAATCAAGCGATGTGCCGAGCCTCCTCTGCTCGGCAGAGAGTTTCCGCGATACAAGCGTCGTCGTGACTGCCAAAAGGGAAGATAGTGTCCAAAGTGTACCTCGGCGGACGAGCGTAGAGTAGGAAAAACGGACTGTATCCAGTGGTCTCATGTTGCGCGGTGTTGTATGCGTATGTGACGAACGGCAATACTTCGTCCCAGTTCTTGTGGTCCGAGCTTACGTACATGGAAATCATGTTCACAAGTGTTCTGTTCGTGCGTTCTGTCAGCCCATTAGTTTGCGGGTGGTAAGGCGTTGAGTGTCGCAGGTTGGAGGCGCACAAACGTAGTTCTTCAACAACATCAGCTGTGAACTGACGGCCACGGTCGCTAATGATCACTCGAGGGGGACCATGCCGAAGTATAATGCAATGCAGCATCAATTGGGAAACCTCGCCTGCAGTTGCAGAGGGTAGTGCTGCCGTCTCGCAGAACCGAGTCAGGTAGTCGGCACATACTATGATCCAGCGGTTGCCGGTGGAAGAGCGTGGGAACGGTCCTATGAGATCGATGCCTACTTGCTCAAAGGGGGAACTGGGTGGCACCACATGCTGCAAGAAACCGGCTGGAGCTGCAGTAGGTCTCTTGTGACTTTGACACTCGGCGCAAGTGGCTACGTATGTATCCGTGGTCTTGCGCATTTGAGGCCAGTAAAACCTTTCTTTGGCTCGATGGAGTGTCCGCGTGGAGCCTAAATGACCTGAAGTTGGATCATAGTGCACGACGCGCCAAACAGAAGAGCGGAGGGCTTCTGGCACCACCAGAAGAAACCGTGCTCCTATCGCGGAAAAATTCTTATACAACAGTCCATCCCGAACACAAAAACTACATGATGTCGACTCTTTCGCTGCAGAGAAAAGTGGCTCTAAACTCGGGTCATCACACTGCTCTCTTGCCAAGGTTGTAGCATCTGGGTAATCACGGTGTACGGATGCGATGAGGTGGTCGAAACTGTCGGCGTCGCATTCCGTTGTACTAAGAGGCATCCGGGAAAGGCAATCGGCATAAGCATGTCGTCGGCCGCCCTTGTAGGATACAGTGAAGCTGTACTCTTGGAGACGCAGGGCCCATCGTGCAAGGCGTCCAGATGGATCGCGCAGATTCACGAGCCAGCAGAAAGAATGATGGCCTGTGACGATCGTAAAGTGACGTCCATACAGGTACGACCAAAATCGCTGCACCGCAAAAGTGACAGCAAGACATTCCTGCTCAGTCACCGTGTAGTTACGCTCGGGTTTGCTTAATGACCGACTTGCGTAGGCGATGACGTGCTCTTTGTCAACCACGCGTTGAATCATAACAGCACCAAGACCGACACCACTCGCATCTGTGTGGACGTCTGTTGGCGCGGAAGGATTGAAATGTCGGAGGATCGGTCGCGACGTCAGCAGAAACTTCAGCTGTCGGAAGGAAGCAGAACAATCAGGCGTCCACTCGAAAGCGGCGTTCTTGTGCAGGAGGCTGGTCAAGGGATAAGCGACGTCGGCAAATCGAGGAATGAACCGCCGAAAACAGGAGCAGAGTCCTAAAAACTGCGAAGTTGTTTGACAAACTGAGGTGGTTCAAATGCTTCAACAGCCTCTGTCTTCGCAGGGTCAGGCCTGACGCCGTCTTTGTCCACAAGATGTCCCAACACCAAGGCTTGGCGCTCACCAAAATGACACTTTTTAGAGTTGAGCACAAGACAAGCCTTCTGTTTGCAGCTGAGTACAATACCAAGACGAGTGTTGTGCTCGTGAAATGTGCGTCCAAAAATAATAACATCGTCGAGGTAGCACATGCATATCTCCCACTTTAGACCTCGCAGAATAGTATCCATGAATCGTTCGAAGGTGGCGGGTGCATTGCACAAGCCGAACGGCATAACATTGAATTCAAAAAGTCCATCGGGTGTTACGGACGCCGTTTTTTCCTTCTCCTCGGCATGCAACGGGATTTGCCAGTAGCCGGATCTCAAGTCTACAGAAGAAAAGTAAGAAGCCGAATGAAGGCAGTCTAAGGCATCATCTATACGCGGAAGTGGGTAGACACCTTTCTTGGTAACATTGTTTAGCCGCCGATAATCAACACAGAATCGCCAACTGCCATCTTTCTTTTTAACGAGGATGACAGGTGCAGCCCAGGGACTCGCGGACTCCTGAATTATCCTATATGTGCAGCATTTCCTGAACTTGCTCGCCAATTATCTTGCGCTCAGTCGGGGTTACTCTGTACGGCTTCTGTCGTATAGGGTGCGCTGATCCGGTATTTATACGATGGCGTACTCGAGATGTTGGAATTTGGGACGTCGTGTGAGTCTGCGAAAAGTCAAACACTTGCGAGTGCTTGGATAGAACATCCAGTAACGTGTAGCGCTCAGTCGTGCTGAGCGACTTGCTCACCATCTGAAGTAGTTTCGAGTCCGATGGGCAGGGATGGAGGGACTCGTCTGCAGCTCCCAGTACAGCCAGTAACGCCGGTGTCTCTTCTTTGAAGAGAGCGAGCTTCATGCCAGAAGGGAGAAGTATGGGCTCGGCCGCATAGTTCATTGCCCATAATCCAGAGTGTCCTTCAACTACCGATACTAAATAATGCGGAACCAAAACGTTCTTTACACAGGCCGAATAAAGCGGCTCCGTCGCGGCATCAATTGGGGCGGGGTTGGCACGAGAGCAAATGACCGGAACGCATACAGCGCATAGTGGGGGAATGACGATGTCCTCCGAAACACAAAAGGCTCCTTCTTCACGTGGCGAGTTCTCCATGAGTCCTGTTATAACCTCGCGTTGTACCGAAAGCTCCCCACTTCGACAGTCAACGGTTGCACCACACTCTTGCAAGAAATCGATGCCTAAAATAACAGCATGCGTGGATCGAGGAATAACAGCGAATTCAGTGGTAAGTACTTTGCCACACAAACACACATCTGCAGTACACACACCAATCGGGCACAATGTGTCACCACTAACACTACGAAACGTGGAAATACTGTTCCACGAAAACATCACTTTTTGTCCCAGTAGGGCTTTAAAGATTAAGCTCATCACGGAAATTGTTGCCCCAGTATCCACAAGAGCCATTGTAGGTATATCGTCAACAAGCACATGCACTTTGCTTTTCAGCATGAAAACTGTCGGAGGAATGTCGGTTCGCAGCGAAGGGTATACAGCGACCTCACCCCCATCGGCCGCACTGCCTAGTTTTCCGGTGGTGGGGATAGCCGGCGACGCCGCGGCGATGGAGACCGCCGAGTACGTGGAGCAGGCGGTGGCGTTAAGCTGCGATCGGAGGCTGGGGACGGGTTCCGGAAGCTACCTTGACGAATTCCACGATTGGTTGGCGGGCGTGGAGGCCATGACGCGGCCATGACTGGTACGTCGCTCGTGAAGGTTCTCGGAAAGGTCGGCGGCGGTCGCAAAACCTGGCGATGTGGCCAGGGACCCCGCAACTATAGCACACAGGAGGAGGCCGAAATTCACGGTGCTGCTCAAAGCCTTCATTTCCGCCACCGAGCATGGGTATCGGTCCTGATCGTCGTATTCTCTGTACCCTGAATAAGTGGTACGGTACCGCTGCGCCGGATAAGAAGTGCGGTGCTGCTGCTCGTTGTTGAAGCGTGACCGGTTGGTGGGTGCAGATGGAAGCACAGCTCTATAATCGTCCACGTTCGCCACATTAATAGAGGGTTGCCACGACGTAGCTGGTAGCCCGGGTTCGTTGCCTCGTGAGTCGCCGCTACCATAACGGCCGATTTCGTGGCACCGGAGGAGCTCTTCCCAAACTATCTGTCGTATTGTAGACGACAGATCGGATGGTGTACTCGCGTCAACGCAGGCCAATGTCGGCACATTAGCCAAACGGCCAAATTTCGATGCCACGCGACGCATCTTCAGTGCTTCAAACGTGCGACAATGTTGGATGACGTCGGCCTCAGATGTCAGGTTTTCTTTAGCAATCAAGAACTGATATACATCTTCAGCTACGCCCTTGAGAAGATGACCCACCTTATCTTCATCAGACATGCTTGAATCCACGAGTCTACATAGCTTGAGGACCTCTTCTATGTACATAGTGCATGTCTCGCCAGAGAGTTGGGCTCTTTGGGACAGAGTCTGTTCAGCTCGCTTCTTCCTCGCTGCGGAGTCCCCAAAGCACCTTTTCAGTTCTTGGACAAATGTATCCCAGGTCGTAAGCGTGTTCTTGTGGTTGTCGTACCACATGAGAGCAGTGTTCGTGAGCGAGAACACAACATTTGACAGCTGAGAGGCGGAGTCCCCGCCGTTATGTTTGCTCACCCGTCGGTACTGCTTCAACCACTCGTCCACATCCTCACCGCCAGTCCCGGCAAAGCTGGGTGGCTCCTTGTTTAGTTGCGAAGAGCTCGTCGGTGTCGGAGCTTCAGTTTCTCGGGACATGCCTGCTGTTGAGGATGGTGGAAGTCCCGCCAGTCGACGGCTGCGACGAGGTTCAGGGGGTAGTGATTCCGTCGTTGGATGCTTAGATACCCAGCACCTTCCACCACTCTGTTACGGGGTGTGTAGAAGGCGTTTATTGCAGAGAGACGTAGAGCAAGTGGGTGCCGATACTACACGTCGTCCTTCTCTTCCTCGCTGCTCTCCTAATGTTGTTGCTGCTGATGCTGCCGCTCCACTACCTTTGACGCACTGTAACAATATATATATATATATATATATATATATATATATTGTTACGCGCGAAGGAGACCGTTTATCATCCTTACGGATGAAGGGTGCCGTTTATTGTAGGTCGCGAAGGTGAGGGCAAGAGCGGTCAGCTGGTTGATCAACTCAGCGTCGTCCTCTTCTCTTTCAACCCGGGACCGCAAGCACGTTCACCGGTCATCGTTCTTCTCACTCACGCGTGCGTGCAACATTCCTCTCGTCGCAGATGAAGCCCGCCGGGCGAGTCAATCCAGTTGCCATGACGTGAACAATTTCAAGCGGGCGACATGGACCACTTGGGTCTTGGCAGCTCTTCTACCACTCGCTGTGAGGCGATCTATGGTATAAGTGACTTCTGAGTCTGTTAAAAATAACAAACGGTCCATCGTAGGTGGCCAAAAGCTTTTGGCATAACCCGCGTTTCCGTACAGGAGTCCACAGCCACACTAAATCACCAGGGCGATAGGTCACTGGACGGTGGCGAATGTCGTAGCGTGCTTTTGATCTGTCCTGCGATGCCAAAGTGCGTAAACGAGCAATACGGCGCGCCTCTTCGGCAAGGCAGAGGGTCTCGGCGACAGTGGGATTTTCGTGTGTACAGAAAGGGAAAATAGTGTCGATCGTGTACCGGGATGGCCGTGCGTACAGCAGGAAGAAAGGGCTATAGCCGGTAGTCTCGTGCTTGGCGGTGTTGAACGCGTACGTGATAAAAGGCAGTACGTCATCCCAGTTCTTGTGGTCGGATGAAACATACATAGAGAGCATGTTTATAATTGTTCGGTTGGTGCGCTCCGTAAGGCCATTCGTTTGTGGATGGTATGGTGTCGAGTGAAGCAAGTGGCATTCACACAAACGAAGCAGCTCCTCCACGACAGCTGCTGTGAATTGTCGTCCACGGTAGCTGATGATTACGCGAGGCGGACCATGTCGCAGGATGACATACTGCAGCAGGAACGTTGCAACGTCAGTGGCAGTTGCTGAGGGCACGGCCGCCGTCTCGCAGTAGCGTGTGAGGTAGTCGACGCAAACAATTATCCACCGATTTCCCTTGGCTGATTTCGGAAATGGTCCCAGGAAGTCAATGCCCACTTGTTGGAAAGCCGTGCTTGGAGGTGGGATCGGCTGCAGGAGACCAGCTGGAGCATTAGATGGACGTTTGTGGCGCTGACACTGCATGCAGCTGGCCACATACGTCTCAACAGACTGTCGCATCCCAGGCCTCCCAGGATAATCTGGCGCTCTGATGGTGAAACGCGATATGGCTTTTGTCTAATCGGATTTGCTGAGCCCGTGTTGATGGTATGGCGCGTTCGTGACGCGGGAATTGCAGGTATTTTGTCCTTCTGCGCAAAGTCGAATACCGAGACGTGCTTCGAAAGCACACCCACTAACGTTCGGCGTTTACTCGTGCTGAGAGATTTATTTATCATGGACAAAAGGGCCGTTTCCGAACTGTGGCCATCAGGATTTTGCGGTACTTCTGTAAGTTCAGCCACAGATAAATACGCGTGTTCCCGGACGAAGGCTAATTTCAAGCCATCTGGTAGTATCATGGGCTCCGCAGAACAGTTTACGATCCACAAGCCAGCGCGTCCGCCTTCGATCGACACCACACAATGTGGAACCAACACATTCTTCTTCAGACAGTTCATGTGTATCGGTTCTACGGTAGCATCGAAGCTGTCAGAATCGGCGCCGCAACAGACAACGGGAACACAAACGGTAGATGATGCAGGTACGACCGTATCGCCACAAACACACAGTGTTGTTTCGTGATCTACAGGGTTTTCCAGGAGGGCTGACGGCATCCTGCCACTTATGAATACCTTCCCTGTGCGGCAGTCAACAGTGGCACCACACTCCCGCAAGAAGTCCATGCCAAGAATAACATCATGGGTCGACCGAGGAATAATCACAAGCTCTGTCGTAATAATATGGCCTCCCAAAACACATCAGCACTACACACACCAATAGGTCGCAACGGCTCGCCACTCAATCCACAGAACCTTGAAGCTTCGTCCCATCTGAACATGACTTTTCGCCCTAACACGTCTTTAAAAGAGACTCTCATAACAGAAATTGTTGCGCCTGTGTCCACCAGAGCCATCACAGGCACATTTTCCACAAAAACGCGCACTTTGTTTGTCAGCATCAACACAGGAGGTATTACTGTCAGTAGCACATCTCCAGCGACCTCACCTCCATCGGCCGCGCTAGCTAGTTTTCCGGTGACGAAGGGGACGTGGTGCGACGCAGCGATGGCCTAGCGGTAGAGCATCCGCCTCGTATGCGGAAGGTACCGAGTTCAAATCCCGGTGCCGCCGGGAACCCACCGGTTATTCTCATGGGTAGAGATGTCCCCTGGCCTGGTGCTCGGCTGTCGTGGGGGTCCACATCTCGAAAGAGGGCCCAATAGAGATTTCAGCTGTTGTCTCTGGGCGCCTCTTGTCCAGCCACAGACGGCCTTGTAGACGAGCATCCGCCGCGGCTGTGGGAGGCAAGTGCTGCCGCCGGGTACCTACCGGTTAAATAGGTACAAGCTCGCTCCCGGCCTGCTGCTCGGCCATTATGGGACCTGAACGCTTGGAAAGGGGTGTTTGACCTCAACCCGAAGGTACCCCCACCTCAATAGGTGCTTGGGGCGCCACATGGGAAATGACCGCCATGGGATCGGCCCAGACACCACTTGATTTCCGTGCTCACGTTGGCACACTAAGAAAAAAAAAGAGTATCCCTTACTCCTTTCGAAGAGTCTGGACTTGTCACATATATGACACACTTTGGGGGAGACACCCGAACTCTCTTTCGCCAGAGAGTCCCAAGACTATCTGTGACGTATACAAGGTGGTTACTTGACTCCTCACGCACACTCTTTTCTAGTAGTCTCCTAGACCCTCTCAAGAGGGTTGCCAGACTACTGCTGAGGGAGTCTGTTAACTCTTCTAGATGAGTCAGACAACTCAAGATAAAGGGTCACATGACTATTCCTGAGGGAGTCTGTTAACTATTCTAGATGAGTCAGACGACTCAAGATAAAGGGTCGCAAGACCACTGCTGAAGGAGTCAGGTAACCATTCTTGACGAGTCTGATGACTCCATTAGTGTGGGTCGCGTTACCCCTAGTGTGTGGTGCAGGAAAGAAGATTCCTGACTCTTGCAAACAGAGTAAACTAAGTAATCCATGTAAGTCATTCGACTCTTGGCTGGCAGCGTCAAACCGCTCTTCAAAATAAATCAAAAACTTTTGCCGACAGTGCAAAGTGACTATCGTGAAAAGACAACATAGAATAGTAATGAATCCATAGCTAATCTGCCAAAAAGCACAAGGCAGGTTAGCAACAAAAAGTGAATATTCCATCACTCTTTGTTATTCTCTTCTGGAAGTGTCAAATGTATCAGTCAGCAGAGAATCACCATGAACACAAGACAGTTCTCTTTACTATTAAACTGGAATCAATGGCCAACCAAGAAAAACAGTTTTAAAGAAACACCCAATATGCACCTTGCAGTTGTATGTGCATGACAGTGAAATGTCACTCTGAACCATAATGACACCCCAAAATAGTATGTCACTCATACAAAAGTTCAATTCACCCCAACACAAGTCATAATTTCGTAATGTCAAAAGGTTCTTAAGCTAAACCTATTTCACTGTTCTCTCAGACGTATTTTTATTTAGAACTTAGGATTTAACCTCCTATACAAATAAACTACACATAAAATATAACAAAGGGCTACACTGATGCAAAAAGAACCAGATAAAGAAGTGCAATAAAAACAATATTCCAACTGATATTACATAATCTATGCAGTACAAAATGCAGACAGCAACTGGTTGGCAATCGATAATCCAATTTAACAGTAAAAACAGCTGTCTTACCTTATGGTACTTTTGTTGACACTTTCCCCACACAACTAATGTATGTTTCTTAGCTTGAGTTGAAAATTATCTGAAAAACACCATATTAAACAGTTGTGCATCAATTTTATTCTCTCATACAATCTGCAATACTGCATAAAATCTTAACCGACAATATTACAAAGAACACAGCAATATTTAAGATAACTTTTTATTTGAGTTGACATAAACACGTTTTTTTCAGCACTAAGTTTTTGAAGACACCAACAATTTCACTGATTGCAATAAGCACTAATACAAGATTTACCATAAAGCAAACACACTGGCAAAATATGTAGCAAAGGTAGCTGTATTTTGTTACAACAAAGATAGCGCATGAATGATGAGGACAAGGAAGGAAGCAGACCAGGTGATAACTAAACTGTACCCAGCTGCACACATGCAGCTGTAACAATACAATACACATGATGCATGAAGAGCCAAAAGACACATACAGAAAGTAGAGACGTGAGGAAGGCTTCTTTTACTCATCACAAGTCACCCTCTAAGAGCAGATTAGCTACCAGCTGTAATTTACTCTCAGTAAATGCATTAGGTTACACTAGGTGCCACATTTGCATGTCACTCATATAAAGCTCTTGTGATCTTTCTTGTTCTAATTTTTAACTTGGCAAGCATGACTGACTAACATAAAGCCTCCCTATGGCTTGGCACATACAGAAAAAAAAGGTTTTTATGGACACACGAGGTCACAGAAGGTTTACTGACACATAACACTCATTTTAAATTCTTAAAGTCTTTGTGATTATCTACTACCAGATGTCTTTTGTAGAGTAAAGCATCCACACAATGCACAGTAGGCAGCCAAGTGTGAATGTCTGATTTTTATTTCTACCTTTCTCTGGTGTCCCTTAATGTAACATTGGTGTGAAGGCTGGTCTACTCAACGTATGTGTTCCCACACAAGAGGAGCAGATGATAAGCCACATTAATGGTGCATGAAATAAAACATTTTCTGTGCTGAACTATCCACAGCCGCTCCTATCTAGAGTGATATTTTACTTTGTTGTGTACTCTAGAAAATATTACCGCGCCTGTACTCTGATGAAGAGGAGGAATATGCGAGCAGGCACGCGCGTTTCTATCAAGGCGCGGTGAAGAAGAAGAAGTCGCGGCAGCGCGCTGTATTAAAAAAGGCGACCTCCTGCTATTCCTCTTGATCAGGGCTGTGCGACCTCTGTTTCTGACGTTGCGACACTGGTGGAGGTGCTGGCGCCTTGAACCTCATGCGTTCAACCCCTATAAGGACTCGTACACCCAGTCCGGAAGCTCCACTTCTCGTCACGACTCCAGTCCATCGATTCAGTCGGCGCCTGCTCGGCCTGAGCCCGGAATTCCCTCCCGTTGCGCCTCCCACCAGCATGGCTGTTCCAACACCATCGGCCACTCTTCCTTCTTCTCAGACGGCGCCGAGCATTTCCCAGGTGACTCTTGAACAGCCTCACGTTCCCGCAACCTTCCATGGTGATGCTTTCGAAGATGTCGAGGACTGGCTCGATCAGTACGAGCGCGTCGCTGATGTCAATCACTGGACCGAGCGACAGAAACTCACCCATGCTTATTTCGCGCTCGAAAAGAGTGCTCGCACGTGGTACGAGAACAGGGAAGCGAGCTTCCACACGTGGGGCAATTTTCGGCGTCAGCTCCTCGATTCATTCGCAAGTTCGGACCGGCGCGATTACGCGCAACAACTTATTGAGGCTCGCGTACAGCAGCCGAACGAATCTGTCGTCATGTATGCGGAGGATATGGCCCGTCTGTTTCGCCGAGCTGATCCCGATATGACCGAGGCGAAGAAGGTGCGTCACCTTATGCGGGGAATTAAGGAACCGCTGTTTGCAGGCCTTGTCCGAAACCCGCCCACAACGGTCGACGACTTCATCAAAGAAGCGACTATCATTGAGCGGGCACTTCAGCAACGTTGCCGCCACTTTGATCGCCTACCCAACAACACACCAATAAGCGCCGCAGCTCAGGGTGTTGACCAGCCTTCTTTACGGGAAATGATTAGAGTCATTCTACGTGAAGAGCTGCGAGCCCTCGGCATTACTCCTACGGAGTCTCCAGTCGTTTCGGTTGCCGAAGTCGTGCGCCAAGAGTTGCGGCAAGCCTTCTCCTCACCACCTCCATGCCCTGAGGCACGTCCATTGAGCTATGCCGACGTGGTCCGACGTCCTCCCCCTTCACCGGAGGTACCGCCATTTCAGCCTCGGACCGTTCCCGTGCCGTGGTGGCAACGAGAGTCTGTGAGACGACCTCCTGTTCGCCGTACTGACTTGTGGCGCACGGCCGACCGTCGACCACTCTGTTTCCATTGTGGGGAACCTGGCCACATTGCCCGCTTCTGTCCCCATCGAGAGGCTGGGGTGGCAAGTTTTTCGCCCGCCGCTTCTCTGCGCTTTGACGACCGTTGTACCCCGAATCGTGATCACCTGTCGACCAGCCAAGCAGCTTCACCGCGTCGTCGCTTGCAGTCCCCATCCCCTGTGCGTTACACTTCCCCAAACCGCCAGAGTTTCGCTGACGTCGTCAGGGTGGTCGTTCCCCTAGTCCGCGCCGGGGAAACTAACGGCAGCGACCTCCGGGGGGAAGGTTGCCCAGTGTCGCGACGCCAAAAATACCCCCCACGCTACCCAAGAGGACGATACGACGACGACGAATACTACCGCCGACGACGTTGCCCGTGCCGATATTAGCATTCTCATCGATGGACATCACGTTACAGCACTTGTTGATACTGGCGCAGACTTCTCAATCATGCGGCAGGAGCTGGCCGACCGCATTCGGAAAGTGAAGACGCCGTGGACCGGGCCACACATAAGAAGTGCCGGTGGCCAGGTAATAACACCAACAGGAACATGTACCGCTCGAATTCACATCGGTGATTCCAGCTTCGTTGCCACTTTCGTCATTATCCCCGACTGCTGCAGAGACCTCATCTTAGGGATGGATTTTCTGCGAGATCACGGCGCCGTCATAAACATTCCGGGCCGTATGGTGACGTTCTCTGCTAGCCCCTATGCCGACACCACTCATGACGGGCAACATGAGCGTCTGCGACTCGCCGACGATGTGACCATTCAACCGCGCTCCTGCCGCCTTGTATCTGTCTCGTGCCGGAAGCCCTACCATGGGGATGTGATCGCGGAGCAAATTGTTGCACTATTGCTAACCCACGGCATTTCGATTGCTAGAGGCCTACTCGACATGACTCATGGGCAAGCGGAAGTCCTTCTGACGAACTTCAGCGACGAACGCCGTCACATTCAAAAGGGCACCGCAATTGCCTACTGCGACGAAGTCATTCAAGTAAACGATTGTTTGGCTTTACAACGTCAAGACACGATCGTTCCGGCCTTGACACATTTGTCTTTCGACGTCAGCTCCACCCTGTCGCCTTCTGAGAGACAGCGCCTCTTGGAGCTGATACACCAGTTCGAAGATTGCTTTTCGACTACGTCAAAAGTGAAACAAACACCGCTGACCAAGCACCGTATAATCACGGATGATACCACGAGGCCGATTCGACAAAACCCCTACCGTGTAGCTCCAAAGGAACGTGAAGAGATTCAAAAGCAAGTGACCAAGATGCTCGAGGATGACGTGATCCAGCCTTCGAACAGTCCCTGGGCTTCACCCGTGGTCTTGGTCAAAAAGAAAGACGGCAGCTTGCGCTTCTGCATCGATTACCGCAAATTAAACCAAGTCACGAAGAAAGACGTCTACCCGCTGCCACGCATTGACGATTCGCTGGACAGGCTGCGGCATGCACGTTATTTTTCATCAATGGACCTACGAAGCGGGTATTGGCAGATAGAGGTCGATGAGAGAGATCGTGAGAAAACGGCCTTCGTGACCCCCGACGGTCTTTACGAATTTAAGGTACTTCCTTTCGGTCTGTGCTCAGCGCCAGCCACTTTTCAGCGTTTAATGGACACCGTACTATCAGGCCTGAAGTGGCAAACTTGCTTGGTCTATTTAGACGACGTCATAGTGTTCTCGGCTACATTCGAGGAGCACCTAAGCCGGTTACTCACTGTTCTTCAAGCCATACGCTCAGCTGGCCTGACGTTAAAGCCCGAGAAATGTCATTTTGGCTTCAGTGAACTGTGCTTCCTCGGCCACGTCGTCAGTCACGAGGGTGTACGACCGGACCCTGAAAAAATAGACGCTGTGGCAAAGTTCCCCACACCACCCGACAAGAAGGCAGTGAGGCGCTTCCTGGGGCTGTGCGCCTATTACCGGCGGTTCATTGCGAACTTCTCTCGTATTGCTGCCCCGTTAACACGCCTTACACGAGACGATGTTCCCTTTCTGTGGGGTGAAAATGAGCAAATAGCATTTGACGAACTACGCCAGCGCCTGCAAACGCCTCCAGTTCTTGCGCACTTTGACCTGGAAGCCCCTACAGAACTTCACACCGATGCGAGCAATGTTGGTCTGGGGGCCGTACTGGTGCAGTGGCAAGACGGCTTCGAAAAAGTAATCGCTTACGCCAGTCGAACACTCTCTCGTACGGAGGAAAACTACTCGACTACCGAGAAGGAATGCCTCGCCGTGGTGTGGGCGGTTACCAAATTTCGCCCATATTTGTACGGCCGTTCATTCAAGGTTGTCAGCGATCATCATTCTCTTTGTTGGTTGACTAACTTGAAAGATCCATCTGGCCGTTTGGCGCGCTGGAGTCTTAGGCTTCAGGAGTTCGACATGACCATAATTTACAAATCAGGGAAAAGGCACACCGACGCCGACTGCCTTTCGCGGTCACCCGTAGAGCCCGCAGGTACCGATGACGCGGACGTTGACGCTGCATTTTTGGGAGTCGTCGACGCCGTCACCATTTCACAGGAGCAGCGCCACGACCCAGAGCTGCTCCCACTCATTAATTTCTTGGAAGGCCGAAGTACAGACGTCCCGCGACTCTATGCCAGGGGACTGCCGTCGTTTTGTCTGCGAAATGATGTTCTCTATAAAAAGAACTTTTCTGCCAGCGGCAGCACGTACCTGCTTGTCGTACCGATATCACTTCGCAAAGAAATACTAACAGCATGCCACAATGAAGCCACCTCAGGTCATCTAGGCTACACGAGAACACTGTCCCGACTCCGACGCAAGTACTATTGGCCAAAGCTACCCGCTGCTGTGAAACATCATGTACAAACATGCGCCGACTGCCAAAGACGCAAAGCACCTCCCGGCAAGCCTGCAGGTCTCTTACATCCAGTCGAGGTACCAGGACAGCCTTTCACCCAAGTTGGAATGGATTTCCTGGGCCCATTTCCAACTTCTACAGCCGGCAACAAATGGATCATTGTCGCAACCGATTACCTGACGCGCTACGCGGAGACTAAAGCTACGCAGCGGGGCACAGCAGCCGAAGCGGCTCATTTTTTCATCGAGAACGTCGTCCTTCGGCACGGTGCCCCAAAAGTAGTCATCACAGACAGGGGAACTGCCTTCACTGCAGAACTTCTTGACTCGGTTCTCACACTAAGTGGTACAAACCACCGGAAAACAACCGCATATCATCCCCAGACCAACGGACTGACCGAGCGGCTTAATAAGACCCTCGCAGACATGCTATGCATGTACGTCGACGTGGAACACAAGAACTGGGATCAGATTTTGCCTTACGTAACTTTCGCATACAATACCGCTCGACAAGAAACTACTCGAATGACGCCCTTCAGCTTGGTCCACGGTCGCGAAGCCACGACGACGTTGGATGCCATGCTGCCTCACGAGTGTGACGACATACCTACCGACGTTGTCGAATTTACTCAGCGCGCCGAAGAAGCTAGACAGCTTGCCCGCGTACGTATCTGCTATCAGCAAGGCCAAGATGCAAAACGGTACGATCTTCGACACAGGTCCGTTATCTACACTCCCGGCGATAAAGTATGGGTTTGGATACCCATACGCCGTCGTGGACTTTCTGAAAAACTGCTAAGACGGTACTTTGGGCCATACAGAGTGATTCGACGCCTGAGCGACGTGACCTACGAGGTCGTTCCTGACAGTGACAGTAACTCCAGTCGCCGCAAGCACTTACCCGAAGTGGTGCATGTGGTGCGGATGAAGCCGTATCTGTCGAACTAAGTTTCGTTTGTTCTTTTCTGTTGTTTTTTTGTGGTTTTGTTTTGCGTGTCTTACTCTGTGCCATTTGTACGCCGCCCTCATATGCTTAAGTTACGCATCGGGACGATGCTTCCTTCGGAGGGAAGCAAATGCCGCGCCTGTACTCTGATGAAGAGGAGGAATATGCGAGCAGGCACGCGCGTTTCTATCAAGGCGCGGTGAAGAAGAAGAAGTCGCGGCAGCGCGCTGTATTAAAAAAGGCGACCTCCTGCTATTCCTCTTGATCAGGGCTGTGCGACCTCTGTTTCTGACGTTGCGACAATATGCTATGCAGTTCATTTGATGCCGAAAGCAACTCTCACACCATAGGGGGATGTTGCATTTTCTTCTAACTGTATGCAAACTTTTCAATATACGGCTTGGTATTTTTGCTTGGTATTTTTATCTTTTCGTCGACCTTTAAATTTAGCTACTTTGCTACTCTTTTGCAGGTGCAGACAGACCATTGCACCAATGCTAAACTAAGAAAACACCAGAGCAAGGTAGAAAGAAAGAACAGATATTCATACTTTGGGTGCCCACTCTGCAATGGGTGGATATGTTTCAATGTACAAAAAAACCCGACTTGGTAGATAAACATAACATCAAACATCAGAAAATTGAACTCGAAGCCTGCGATATTAGTAACTGGGAAAGTTATGTGTAAATTAACTTTCATGAATATCAGTGACGAAGAACAGTTTTTAGAATTTGCGTCGAGGCAACCTACATCACTCATGCTCACAAAGGAAACAAAATAAGAACAAGCAAGATCACAAGAACTTCACATTTGCAACATTAAAATAAGACACCTCACATAACTGATTTATGTATTTACTGAGGATAAATTACATCTGGCGAATAATCTGCCCTTAAAAGATCACACACAACGAGTAAAAGCCTTGGTGGCCATTACTTCTCTGTGGCATTTAGCTCTTCTGAGCACATGCACATTGTATGGTACAGCTGTGTGGATGTAGCTGGGCACAGTTGTGAGTCAACGCCAATCCTGTTATGGTCGCACACTATCATCGATATAATTTACAATTAACAAATAGCCTAACTATCTGGTCTATCAGCAGTATTTTAAACAAGACATACAGATTCCACTGTACATTGCTAAGATAAAGGGCGAGTACATTATTTCAGATTTCAAGAAACAGCTGTGGGGTAGAACAACTGCATAACACAAAAAATCTACAAATGACTAGTACCTTTATAATTAAATACAATGTACTAGCTCTTTCTTCAATGAATATCTCTACCACCAAGAACCATAGGCTGAAAAAATAATTGGCAAATATTTACAAAACTAACAAGAGATTACAAGTGCGTGATAATTGCGAATGTCTTCTTAAGCAAAATCACAACAATGAAAGTATAATAATTTCAGCAAGTAAACTTCAGCAGAATGCTGACATTGCATTATTGAAGCTAGTCAGTGCTGAACATATGGTTAGTTTGTAAGAGAACTGAGATAGGCTGTCCTGAAATATTTGTTACCATACTTGGTGGAGCATGCTTTGCTGTTTCAGATATTACTTTGCCACAAAGCTTTTTGTAAGCCCTGTAGCACGGTTCTGTGTGGAACAGAAATCTATTCCCTCATTGCTTTTGGGGATCTGGCACTAGCCTATTTCTTACATAGCAGAAATTCTTATGCACTGCAATTCTAATGCTATGATTGTTAGCAAAGATTGCCGCACTGTATTGAAGCAGTTATCATCAATAATTAGAGGGAGTCACCGCTGAAACATTCAGTACAACACACAATACAAAGATATGGATTCAACTTGTAAATGTTGAACAAAGTGATAGTCTTATCTGCATTTCAGGGAACTTTTTTTCCTCCTGTTAGGGCATATTCACAAAAGTTTTCGTATTGCACTTCTGGCGAATGCAGGAAAACTCAGTGCTTAACAGCAGCCCAAGGGAAGACAGCCCAGAGTAGCTTAGACAAGAGGACTTGCCTTCAACTTTGGGTCGCTATGTTATAGGTGACTATAGCAAGGGACACGTTTTGTTTATTAAATCTTGTGTTCAAGGGAGATGCTATTCGAAATGTTTATTTTTTAATTTTTTGTACCAGAGGTTTGAAAGTTAGGCCAACTAGAGAGTTCTTCAAGCCGATTTTCGTATATGTTATTTTTGTTTAGCTGCTACATTTCTTCAGTTATGTCTTAAACAATGACACCATGTATAGTGATCTTTGCGGGCACTTTCTTTCGTATTAAATTTTCACAGAAAGCATTGTGCTAACTTGGCTCTTTGTAGATGGCAAAGTGCCGATATCTATCTAAACATGTACACTTAGTGGGACTATGCAAGTAAAGCTCAGTACACTTTAATCATTTTTTCACAATCCCATGCAAATAACTGTGCACTTACCATTGTCCGATACTAACGAAATTTGGCATGCATACTCTTCAAGGTATGTAGAATGCTAATATCTACTTGATATTGCAATATCTTTCAAAATTATTTAGTGTCCTATTTTTTGGCATAGTTTCAATAATTTTACATGCTGTTTGGGTAGATATCGGCACTTTGTGGTCTACAAGGAGTTGAATAAGATACAGCACGATGATTCTTGTGAAACTGTTATATACATTAAGGTGCCCGCAGATACTTTGCCACTGTGTAGGACATAACTAAAAAATATATAGCAGCTACACAAGAACCACTGACATATTTAAAATCTACATATAAAGCTCTATGCTGCAGTTTTTTTTCAAATCCCTGACAGAAATCATTTTAAAAAGTTGTTTCGAGCAGCATTTCACCTTAATAAGTGCTGCCAATGTATTCTACCGAAGCGTTATACAATGGCTTCAAGCAGACTGCAGGGAGTTTTAGAAATAACACACCAAAGTGTCTGCCTACAAAGCCTCATGTCCTACTTGCATTCCCTTGTTCTTTCTTGTATTGTGTTGTATGCCACCATTTGCGTCCCTTAACATTAAGTGCTCAAAACCTGAAACACCCCATTACATTGCATTTTTAGCCTGCAAAGGAATGGAGTGCAAATAGGCGACATCAACTAAGTTGACAATAAACAAATATTTGTTCTCACGTTAATGAAATTAGTCATATAAAATATATCACAAATTTGGAAATGAATGCACAAGGAACTTTGCCGATTGTCATATTAGTGTCACGAACAAGATATATTGATGTTTATGATTCTTAGTTTAATTCACTTCCCTCTAGTACATGGACTCTCAATGTAGTAGACTAACCCAGGCCTGGAAGGCAATATCTAAATCTGAAATAAAGACATACATCCTGCCACCACATGTCGGTGCTATGTCATCAGAAGAAGCGTGTATCTGTAGGAATATAGTCTGTAAAATAATTATTACATGATCTGTACCACTATGTTTCCATTCATAAATTCTGAAAATTAGGAAATATATTTGTCATTCAAAGCACTGCTGTAAACCTTCATGTTCGAGAAATGCAATTCTTATAAGGTGTACCACAACCAATGTGTGCATGAAACCTACAGTACCGTTGGCATTCGTAAGTGTGGCAAGCCTATTTGCCACATTGACGAATACCAAGGGTATCATGTCTCACACGTTGTCCACCAGTGCCACTGGTATCATTGCACTGAAAGGAAGTAACATTATTAACACACTTATGATGGGCAGCCAGCTTTTCCTTCTATAATACCGGGGTTTTCACGCTCCTAGGTTCTTTCCTTTTTCAAAAATAATGGGTGCTTGAAATGAGCGCTCTATTTTGCTCTTGAATTTATCCTGCCATAGAGCACTAGTTAAGTTAAATTTCTTGAACATTTTACAGCAGTGCAGATTAACAAATGAACAAAACATGATGTAAGTCAGCAGTTCAGAACCTATCAATTACATCATCATCAGCCTATTTTATGTCCACTGCAGGACGAAGGCCTCTCCCTGCGATCTCCAATTACCCCTGTCTTGCGCTGGCCTATTCCAACTTGCGCCTGCAAATTTCCTAACTTCATCATCCCATCTGGTTTTCTGCCAACCTCAAGACTCCGATCAATTACATACACAAGTACAAAAGAACTACGAGAAACTGGGCATACATACAGATATAATAGCAGGAGATGATGCTAAGAATTCCAAGAGAAAGGAAATATTAAAAAGTCAGTACTAAAAACGCAACTTATAACAGGCGTATTTGATACAAATCCTAAAGAGAAAACAGAACATAGAGCCCAGGGAACACTCCATGCCAATATTTGCTCATGGTTCAACAAGTGGGCACAGCTGTCGATGCTGTATGGATAGATGACAGCCGAGGTACAGCTGCGAAATAGGTGAAACATGTAGAAGGGTCACCAAACGTTGAATGCTGGGGCACAACAGGTTGCCTTGATCCCTGGCATCCTCTGACATCGACGCGTGAAGTCAGATTATGTGTCCTTTCCAAGAGGCCTGGCTCGAGTGTGTGGCACAGCTCGGGTAAAATTTCGCAGCAACCTGAAAAACAGAAGCCCACATCTATAAACACCAAAATATTCTTCCCCATAGGACAAATCTGAAGCTTACCATCTACATATAGCAGATAATGCATACAGACACAGGTCACCAGACTGAAGGTAAATAAATGTGCAAAAAGTATAAATAAACGTAAGGAACTGCTTATAGGAAGGAATGCTTGTCATTTTGTCTTGCGTGAATCAATAATTTCACCTTAACGTAATGTCAAGTGTACATTACTTGGCCCTCCGTATGCCCCATTTCTCTAAGAAGGCTATTGCATGACAACTGTCCCAACCTGGCACTCGACCATTTGGGATTTCCTTTTGAAAAATTGGAGGCCCTTCAGAACTGGTTTTGGCACGTAAAACCCCAGAAAGAAGAGGCCCTTCAATATCAGACAAATTATCATTTTGTGAAATATTTCTAGGTGAAAAATTTTTTACTGGCGTAAGTTCTATGTGAATTTTGTTCTAAGGCACCAAAAGGCATAGCCAAGATACCGGTTTCTTCAATGTGAGAGCAGAACAAGTTTTCCTCAGGAGAATGAACAGGCCTTACACCTAAAATTGTATTCCTTGATCAATGGCTATTGTTCAGTTTATTATGGGCCGTTAAAAATGGGCAAAAAGGCCTATTTTTATTTTCAGAGAAATGGATTCTAGCAAAAGCTGTAAACTGACGTGATCCAAGTGCTCAGGACATGCGCTGTGTACACAAAATGGTTTCAGAAATATATCTCATGCAGAAGCGCGCAAAGAGGAGGAACTCGCAGAAAACTAAGTTTTGGTGTATGTTTATCCGCAGGTTCAACAATGAGGCAGTCCCAGTAAAAATATGCCAATTATCACTTCCGAGAGCACACTGTATTGCTTTCAAATTGGTAAAGCTTTATCAAAGTAGTTTTTGTGTTAAGCAAGAAAAAAATGTATAAGTGGTCTCCACTAGTATCAAAATGTGCATCATGGTTCATCTAATCCACATAGCCTTTTGGCGGCTAAAACAAATTGCGTGGACTTGAGCATTGCTGCACCAATAGTGGGGCATGGATTAGTGAAACTACTTCCAAGTTCATTGCTTAGTGACTACAAGCTACTTCAGTCAAGAAGACACTGCTGGATTACATGTATTTTACCTGCATCTTGCTGTCTGCCATCGGCCTGCTTGGCATCTTCACTGAGGCTGCCAACTCTCTTGTGGACATAGTCAGGACAGGGTAGTGGCGGAAGGCAGGAGCAGGAGCCGCCAAGTTCTACCTGCAACAAATTTGCACAAATGTTCTAAGTCCTACCATGCCGTAATTTACAAAAATACAGCAGTTGTCTATGTAACGTGGTTACCAATACAAATACAGGTAACCAGTTAGCTCCTACAACACAACTAGAGCCCCAACAATAACGAAGAAGTTATGTTTATGAAAATGCCAGCAAAGACGAAAAAGAGTATGCAACCCAAACCTGAGCTCATGCCATGAAGTAGTGTGCTAGTCAACTGCAAGCCTGCCATCTTAAAATGTCATTGTATATTGTTTAACCTGCATTAATCCAAGTTAAACATCTCTGAACATAAGTATATCATCAAGCTAATTCAATTAACAAATTTCTATGGTCATTAATGCAATAACGTGCAAGCTGCAAATGAAGCTGGCCAACCAGGTAGTGCTAACAAAGTGCTTCTCTAAATCTCATTCTTGTTTTTCTGCCTGTCTTGGCTCTAGCATTACAATACAGAAAAACTTTCACATTTTTGACATTTCACACTGCTAATTTTTATTGCATAATGCGTAATACTTCAACAAAAGCAATAATGGTTCCTTTTAACGGTAAATTGTGGTAGAACAAGGAATGTCGCTGGAGCCAACATGTCGACAAGAGGACTTATTCTCCTTGTCGAGGAGGAAAATATTCTCCAGCAATGCTCCTTGTTCTATGGCTCTTCATCATTTGAAGTCTGTCTTCCTGTGTGCGTACATATGTCCTTTCAATGTTGCGTTGATGAAATTGTGATAACAGAGAATTAGTAATCATACCTGATGAGAAATTTTGGCTTGTTGGTAGATAACGACAGAGTAACTGCGCAACATTGATACACGGACAAAGGAGGCTTCTGTGTCTTTGTCTCCTCCAGCCATGTCTCATCCTTGAGCAATTACTGTCTCTCCATGTAAACGTATTACCGTTTGCACAATAATACTAAAATGAATAAGGCAGGAATGAGGACAAAAAAATACAACAAATAGCATAATACTGCTAAGGAGATATGCCAAAGTGGCTGCTACGATTTCTCACCTATAACGTGCTGGATAAGATGGCTACTTCCTGTGGCTGTTGCCGCTTCTTCAATATCTAAAATAAAATACGTTTCAAAATTACAGAAATATGCAGGACAACAGCAGTAGAGTAGGAGATCACAACATTGTTTCTCCAAGAAGGTACACTAATCTTTGATACATGACAGACAAATTTTTTTAAAATTAGTAGAATGCACCACACTTCATTAAATGTCATTCAATGCTGTCAGAGGTCCTTGGTACAAGAAAAAATATATTTCTGCATGGAAGCAGTAAAATAATACACAGAATTCTACTTTTACAACAAAATATCCTACAGCGATTAAGCCAACTACTTAAAACTACTTGTATGTACTTACCTACAAAAAACTACTTAAAACTACTTGTATGTACTTAAAATTCTTATACATACAATAGCCAAGACAGGATTAACTTGGTTGGGTTCATAACTTTGCAATGAACTCATTTCTGCTTGCCAAATATACACATACCAACATACTAACGTAAAAATAAAAATGAAAGAACCATTTTGCCATAAAACACAAGACACAAAAGAGAAAATGCAGTAATAATAGCCTCCGCGCGCATGCCTAGTAAACGACTGTAACTGCCAAGAGAAACGTCGCGCAATATGTAGCCAAACCGGAAGGGCCAAGTACGCGCCGTTTGAAAACTCGAACTAAAGCTGATATACTCACCTGAGACGTTAAGATCAAAATGGCACAGTCACTCCCTGCTGGTAGGCTTTCGTATGCACCTGTCAGTCTCTGCGTTACGATCTGTCACATCACAATGAAAGACGACGCCAGTGCAGACCGCAACACTTCAGGTGCTTGCCCCGCTCCGACGAGCTGCACTTGTTCGATGTCGGCAAAGACGAAATCGGCGACACGCTGCTGCTAGCCGTCCTTGTCGTCGCAATCACGTAGCACGGAGAGAAGTTCCCACCGTAACTTGTAACGTTCGGTTGCACTCGCCCTTACGCAACGCTTTCCAGGCCATTCAACAACGACAGCGAGCTCGCGCACGCTTGTTGCAACACAACTACAAAATGGCGCCGTGCTTGTGATGGCTTCGGTACGGTGGCTTCGGCTTTGGATCACTTTGGGGCCGCACAACACGTGAACAAGTTTCGGTTTTCTTTCCTCGCGTTAAAAAAATGTTTTGCTCACTGATAATTTTGCTTCACGTACATAATGTTCACGAATAAAACAGCCATGAATTTAAACATGCGTCTTGAGATACCCGCTACGTTCACTTTACAGAAGCAAAATTCGCTAGTCCGAGTCTGATTACGTTTGAAATATCTATTATAGGGCTTCGGAGCATGCTCGAAGTGTGATAAAGACGCGCCGTATTTGCGCTTAATTTGCTTAACTATCACGGTGCAGCTGCACTCTATGTAAGGTAGAACTATACAGATGCCCATGTTACAGTATAATCTAGTGCACATGAAGTTACCAGAACTGCATTTCCGGCACAAGTTCTTGCGTCTGTGTGCCGCTGTCACCAAATGCGGGTGTAAATATTCGGCGGAGATTTATCCACACATTTTCTTGGAAGGTCGTTCATCGATGGCTCATGGCGTGAAAAACCAATGAGGTTGGTTTTTCATAAAAATTTCACGTTTATTGTGATAGCGATTATATGGACACAGCCGGTGAAATTTATCTTTTGGCGTTGCCGTGAACTTAATTACGTATGAATTCCAAGTGCGAAAAGATACTATCCCGCGCCGTTGACTGCGCGCGTGAGAGCAAGTGTTCCAGGGTGAGCCGAGGTGGATAGTGGCTTGCTAGGCAAGCAATGTATATACATATATAGGAGGAAACCTGATAACACGCGCGAAAGCCGGGGCAAGGGAGGCGTTGGTTTAGCACGCGTCTCCTGTTGCCGTTGCTCTAAACCGGTATTGTGCCACGCTCGCTCTGATAAGAGGTAATCTCCGGTGGCTCCAAAGGCGGGGTGAGCCGAGGTAGCGTAATTTAAGGTTTCGGAGACGCGTTGGAGGAAAGAGGCAGCGGAAGCGTTCGGCCCCCTCTGTTTGCGCTCTTCATCACGCCAGCGCTGTAACAGCAAGAGTTCGCGGTCATTGAGTGAGATCTGTTCATGTTAGCACGTGCGCGCGTGACCCCATGCTTGCAAATGTAATTAGTAAACGAATGTTAACTGCAATTTATACAGCCGATGAAACTACCAACCTGGCTTCGTGCAGTTGTCTAATACATTGCTATAGCTATCAAAGCTTCGTCTTTCGGGCGAAACTGCGACTTTTTGTTTTTATGTTTCTATAAGAGGGCTCAAAAGCAGTGTTGTGTACGCTGATGTTTCTTTCTGGTCGCAAAACGCAACGAACCGCAGTAGTCCCGTGGCTGTGGTTGAGGTCGCGGGTACAATTACAACCGCGGCTGCCGCATTCCGATGGGGGCAGAATGCAAAACCGCTCGTGCACCGTGAATTCCGGGCACGTAAAAGAGCTGCTGAAAATTAATCTGCAGTTTCCCATTACCGTGTATCTCATAATAAGATCTTGGTTTTGGCACATAAACCCTCAAAATTTAATTTTGCATCACAGAACTACATTTACAATCAGCACTGTTGGGTGCATCCACTGAACCTAACTTGTTACCTCGTTGATGTGCTCTGTTTAGTAGCCAACCCTTTTTTTTAGATTTACTAATGGTCAGAATCCAGTGTGACAAATCCAGGTATTCCTTAGCACAGGAAACCATCTATCGCTTAAGCGTGCGAGCTGTCAATAGACATGGTCAAAGAAAATCAACATTGCAGAACATGGGACAAAAGACTGAGATACTGCATTACAACCAGGACATAAACCCTGAGGGTCTGCTTAACCAGAAGCAAGCATAAATTAAGCCAGAAAAAAATTATCTCGTATTCTTTCTGCGTTTTAATCTTTCTCTCGTCAACTGCTGCACAGTCACAAAGGAGTCGCGATCTTTCAAGACGACTCTTCGCAAGCCATTGGGAGTCAATTGACTCATACAAAAGGGTTGACCATTATTTTGTGACTCTACTCACGCAAAAAGGGGTCTCGGCGCCGAAAAAGAGAGTCACGTTGCTGTGACTCACTTTTGACCCTTTTTTTTCTTAGAGTGTTGGTTTCGACGGAAATTCAGGGCGCAGGCTCCTTTCCCAAGCGTATCACCCCTGAAGGAAGCCGAACGCCAGGCCGGGGTACGCTTGTACCCTTTTGAACCAGTGGGTGCCCGGCGGCGGTGAGAATCGAACCCACAGCCACGGGAAGCACGAGGACGCGGTGGGGGCGTCAAACTCCTGTCAGATGCCGGGGAGCGATTCCGGGAGCTGCGCGGCCAATACTCGTCGCCAGACGATGTGTGTGCTGGCCACGGGACACCATGGGGCCGTTCGGAGGGCCGTGAAAACTCTGAGGGCTGGCCATACCACGTGGTCATACGCTGGTTGCAAAACCGAGATATATGACCCGGGACACCGCAAGAGTAACATATCGGGGGAGGTCGAAACCTTGGTTGTTCGTCGATGAACCGAACATTGTCATTTTCCCTTGTGTAGTGGGCTGGTTCATGGCGTGTGTGATGACGATACATCGGGCGTCGAGAAGGCGTGTGCTGAGCGCGTCGGTCATAGCGCGGAGTCGGAGAGCGTGTTGTCATCCGAGACTGTGGGGCCGCGCTGTACTCTACGGCCGCTGCGCTAACCATTGGTTGCCAAGGGGACGAATGTGGCGCAGTCATAGCCTCACGCGACGTGTACATGCCATTGTGGTTAGCTGTTGGACGCGACATATCTTCGCGGCGGGAAAGTTCCTCGCGGACAATCTGTCGGATGGTCGAAGGAAGGTCGAGGCAAGGGCTCGTGTCCACACTGGCAACCGTCGTAACGTTTGCCAACCGGCCAAACTTTGGCGTAATCCGACGCATCTTCAGCGTTTCAAAGGTTCTGCAATGCCGAATGACGTCGGACACGGAACTTAGACTTTCTTTACCGATGAGAAAATTGTACACTTCCTCAGCCACTCCCTTCAGCAAATGTCCTACTTTATCTTCTTCGGACATGCGAGCACTGACCACCTTGCACAGCTTTAAAACTTTTTCAATGTACGTGGTGCATGTCTCAACTGGTAGCTGTGCCCGTTGCGACAGTGTCTGCTCAGCACGCTTTTTTTTGGCGACTGAGTCCCCAAAACACGCCTTGAGCTCTTCAACAAAACGTTCCCACGTCGTAAGCGTGTCCTCGTGGTTCTCGTACCACACGAGTGCGGTGTCGTTCAGGGAGAACACCACATTGGGGAGCTGAGCAGTTGAATCCCACTCGTTGGACTTGCTCACCCATTTGTAATGGACGAGCCACTCGTCGGCATCTTCTCCCGCTTTTCCTCCGAATGTGGGTGGAACTCGGTAGTATTGCAGTGGACTGCTAGGCGCTGCCCTCGGAGCGGCTCCTTCTTCAGGCATGTCGAAGACGGTCACGGCAGATGGCGGAAGGCCGGCAAGTCGACGGCTTCGACGAAGCTGCAGCAGTGACGGTTCAGTTATTTTGAACGCTTACCCAGTACCTCCACAACTCTGTTACGCGCGAAGGAGACCGTTTATCAGCCTTACGGATGAAGGGGGCGGTTTATTGTAGGTCGCGAAGGTGATCGCAAGAGCGGTCAGCTGGTTGATCAACTGAGCGTCCTCTTCTGTTTCAACCCGGGACCGCAAGCACGTTCACCGGTCATCGTTCTCCTCACTCACGCGTGCGTGCAACTATATATATATATATATATATATATATATATACATATAGTAAGGAAGATGAACGTCGGCGCAGAGTCAGCAGCATCGGCAGCATCAAGCGCGCAGCAGAAGCTCGAGCGAGAGGACTGTGCTCGGTGCAGCCTACGACCGGCTGTCGCTACGAATCTCAATAAATCTCCTTTATAAGTGGTGGAGGTGCTGGGTAACGTTCCACTTTACCATCCTGGAACTTCGTTCGCGGACGCTACCCTCTGCCGTGCCGGACGCCGACCAGCAGACTGTTCCCTCGCCACCCGTCCCTTGCGCTGGCACCGTTCGCCAGCGCGAACCTCCCATCTTCAGCGGAACCGACGACAACGACGTTGAAGGGTGGCTGTCATCTTATGAACGAGTGAGCGTTCACAACAAATGGAATGACACGGACAAGCTGGCTTACGTATCCTTCTATCTTGCGGGCGTCGCCAGTCTCTGGTTCAGGAATCATGAGAGGGATATCCGAAAGTGGTCGGCGTTCAATACGTCGATTACCGAAGTATTTGACCGACCCGCCGTCAGGATACTCCGGGTCAAGCAGCGTTTGCGTACACGCGCACAGAACACGGACGAGACGTTCACCAGCTATATAGAAGACGTCCTCGATTTGTGCAGGCCCGTGAACGCTGCCATGACGGAAGCGGAAAAGATTAAGCACGTCATGAAGGCAATCGATGATGACGCGTTCCAGATGCTTCTGCCCAAAGATCCGCGCACTGTTGGCGACGTTATCAGCTTGTGCCAAAGCTATGATGAATTGCGTAAGCAGCGAGCTCTGACAAATCGAAATCCCACACTTAATGCGGCATCACTCTGCAGCCTGACCACTGGCCCCGAACAAGCCTCCCTGGTAACCCAAATCAAGGATTTCGTCCGCGAAGAAGTCGCACGACAGCTGTCTCTGGTGTCCATCACTCCGGAGTCTGCCAGCACTTCGCCGTCTCCTCTCTGTAATGTGATCCATGAAGAGGTTATGAAAGCGCTGCCAGCTGTTCACCAGCAGGATGCCGTGGCTACACCGTTAACTTATGCTGCGGTTGCTGCAATGGCCCCTCGCAGTGCGCCCGTACCAAGTTTCCAGCAGCCTATGCACCGCCCTCCTCCTCCCGTTCCCTGGGCCAGCACTGCCGTCGCTAACCCGTTGCGTACGCCGGACAATCGCCCTATATGCTTTGCATGTAGGTATCCTGGTCACGTCGCAAGGCTCTGCCGCCAGGTATATGGTACAAGTACCGACATAAAGAAAAAGATTACGGCCATCCCCTACGTACATAGTTTCTCCCACAGATTAAAGATTGCTGGAAGGAGTTACATCAATGTTGTTTTTCCGACGCCTAATAAAGTTATGAGCCTGTGTAGGAAGTCAAGGCCAAAAATAATTTCGGATACTGAATGCAAAAAGGGACATAAAAGAAAATTCATTAATTATATTGCGTGTGTTGTATACCGCACTCCTCTTGGGTGTGGAGGGTCCTACATTGGCCAAACTGGTAGATGTATAAATGACAGGCTATGAGAACACAATAACAAATTAAATACCCTGGCTGCTGACGCTTTGTCAAAGATGCAAGATGCAAACCTAGATTCAGAAAAGCAGTTACCATGAATAGAAGCAGGTGCGAGATAATGCGCTCAACAATAGACACTAGAAACATATCAACATTTGGTGACGCATGCATCAGTAAGCATTCATTTCATTATCCTCGAAAGAGCTTAATTATCTTTTTTCACGTTAAACATTTACATGTCTCAATCTGTGTGGCTAAAAAAACTGCATGCGTGTGGTGCCGGGTTTTCATTAGTTCATGTTTACCCCGCCCTAACACGTGTTGTATGACATTTTGAGGGTATATATAGTGACGAGAACGGGAAATAAATCTGTTGCTGCAAGTTAACACTGTGTGCTTGTGAAATATGCCTTCCTGTTGTGCCTGTTGTTGAGCCTTGTGCTACAACAAAATAAAAGATGCCATACAAACAAGCCCCAGTAGCTACCCTCATCATTAGTTTCGCAAGAAAAAGAATTGTATTTGAAAATACAATATAGAAGCACGTGTTCAATTGGAAGCATTTTTTCTGCATTTTGCCGAATCCGCATCTTGATTAATCTCAAAGAAAAAGTGTTGTGGCTATGGCTCTGAGAATATTTTGGCACAGACTGCAGGCAAATAGCATGAATTATACTTACCACGGAGCATCCCTGCTATGATATGAAGAAGTAAAACTTTGAAAACACGTTGCACATATTTTAAGTTCACTGTGTTTTTCTCTGCATCTATTAACAGCACGGAATATAGCCAACCTGCTTCCATTGAAGTCGCAGACATTTGGGGCTAAAGTCCCTGCCCTCGTTGACTCTCAAAATCCACGAGAAGCGCTCATGTTTGGGCATTGCTTTAGTTTGAGCTTTAAAATTTCTTTAGGAGTGGCGGGATTCTTTAAAAAATGCCCAAATTGAGCACGTCACGGAAGTAACGCTGTCTGGAACGACATGTTGCATTATTTTTTTGGTTGTGGGGTTGCAAGTCAAGGAATGGACAGAATAAACGCCACTCCCTGTAGCTGCCGCATATGGGGTCCATGTGTTCTTGTTGCATGTTCCTTTATGTCGCGAAAGTGCTACAGGTTGCTTCGAAAAGCACAGACCGACAAAACAGCAAATTTTTGTGTGAACACAGCACATAATTATAATTGTTTAAGGAGATGGAGATAGTATGTTGACGCACTAACGACCATAACTATCAATTATCATTGCTTAAGTAAAAAGTATATTGCACATTGAAACTTTCATGACAAAACAAACCAAATCTGAAAGAAGCTGAAAAGCACGCATGTTGTGGTGCAAGGCATGCTTTCTTCATATTGTTACTAATTTATGAGCTTGTTATCTGGACAGTACTTCTCACTTGGATGTTTTGCATCGGAATTGTACAACATGAGTAGTTTGAGCTCGTTTCAAGAGTGTTTCATTGTTTTGGGAAAACAGTGGAATCTGCAAGGTTTTGTGTTAAAGCAGGGAAAGTTGAAAGCCGTGGTCCGCAGGATGTGGTTGTGGTAGTTCTGCCTACATGCAGGAAATGTAATCTCAGAATATCAATGTGCACGTGAAAGCTTTGCCTGTTCCAAGCGAGCCATCAAATGACTTGGGTAGGTTTCATCTGAAGTTTTTTTCTGTTATACGGCTAGGAACGTATACCGACAAGGCAGAGTATGACATTTTTAGAGCACTGGTAATTACATTTGTGACTTGGAAATCATTTATTGTTTATGTATCTGACTAAAAACGGTGATGATGGTGGTACAGTAAAGGTTGTTACAAGAGACACCAAGGGACCCGTGAACATGTCTCTTGTAACCAAGGTCTCTTGTAACCAGAAATTCTAAAAAAACACTAAGGAGTCGCACTAGACCACTTTATTATACATCAGCACCAAAGTGTGTTTAAACACATCTTTGATGTGAACAGAGCTGTCTCATGGAAACATGGCAAAGGCTCCGGAGTTTGACTACCCGCATACAAAGCGGCCAGCGCCGCATACGCTGTGACGGAAATCCAACTCAATGATACTGTTGCAGAGTCAGTGTGGGAGCGCGACGATTATAGAAGCATAATGGCAGAAAATTCAGTGAAATTGGCCGTCTCAACCATGCGAGGAATGACAGCCGGCTGCGGAACGGAACAAAATCGAGCCAAGGGAGTGAAAATTGCTGCGCATACCGGTTAGTACGACGTTAGCCGCGTTACGTGAGCGTGTTTGGGTTATCTCTCTTATAAATAGCGATGAATTTGCTATTTGCCATAAAGTCAGATGAGACATCGAGGATTTAGTGCGAATGCGCCATGCCCGTGACAATGGGAACAACTACGGGACATTGCAATCTCATCATCATCATCATCAGCCTATATTTATGTCCATTGCAGGATGAAGGCTTCCCCCTGTCATCTCTAGTTACCCCTTTCTTTCGCTAGCTGATCCCAACTTGTGCCTGCAAATTTCCTAGCTTCATCACCCCCCCCCCCCTAGTTTTATGTCGTCCTCGACGGCGCTTTTCTATTCTTGGTATCCATTCTGTAACTCTATTAGACCACCGGTTCCCCATCCTACGCATTACATGGCCTGGCCAGCTTCATTTTTGTATCTTAATGTCATTTAGAATATCGCCTATCCCCGTTTGCTCTCTGATCCACACCGCTCTCTTCCTGTCTCTTAACGTTAGGCCTAACACGTTTCGTGGCATCGTTCTCTGTGTGGTCCTTAAATCATTCTCAAGCTTTTTGTTAACCTCCCAGTTTCTGCTTCATATGTCAGCACCGCAGAAATGCAATGCTTCCACACATTACCTTTCAGCGACATTGACAAGCTCCCAGTCATGATTTGGTGAAGCCTGCTGTATGCACTCCAACCCAATTTTATTCTTCTGTAGATTTCATTCTCATGATCGGGATCTTCTATGCGTAATTAAGCTAGATAACCGTACCCTTTCACAGATTCTAAAGGTTCACTGGTTATTCTAAATTCTCGTTTCCTTGCCAGTCAATCCGAAATCTTTTTTGTCTAAAACACTGACGTTGAGATAAACAATGGTTTAGCTGTGACATGCCGGACGCCGACCAGCAGACTCTTCCATCGCCACCCGTCCCTTTCGCTGGCACCGTTCGCCAGCGGGAACCTCCCATCTTCAGCGTTCACAACAAATGGAATGGCTCGGACAAGCTGGCTTACGTATCCTTCTATCTTGCGGGAGTCGCCACTCTCTGGTTCAGGAATCATGGGAGGGATATCCGAACGGTGTCGGCGTTCAAGACGTCGATTACCGAAGTATTTGACCGACCCGCCCTCAGGATACTCTGAGCCGAGCAGCGCTTGCGTACACGCGCACAGGACACGGGTGAGACGTTCACCAGCTATATAGAAGACGTCCTCGATTTGTGCAGGCGCGTGAACGCTGCCATGACGGAAGCGGAAAAGATTAAGCATGTCATGAAGGGTATCGATGATGACGCGTTCTAGATACTTCTGGCCAAGGACCCGCGTACTGTTGGCGACGTTATCAGCTTGTGCCAGAGCTATGATGAATTGCGTAAGCACTGAGCTCTGACAAGGCGACATCCCACACTTAATGCGGCGTCACTCTGCAGCCTTACCACCGGCCCCGAACAAGCCTCCCTGATAACCCAAATCAAGGATTTCGTCCGCGAAGAAGTCGCACGACAGCTGTCTCTGGTGTCCATCACTCCGGAGTCAGCCAGCACTTCGCCGTCTCCTCTCTGTAATGTGATCCATGAAGAGGTTATGAAAGCGCTGCCAGCTGTTCACCAGCAGGATGCCGTGGCTACACCGTTAACTTATGCTGCGGTTGCTGCAATGGCCCCTCGCAGTGCGCCCGTACCAAGTTTCCAGCAGCCTATGCACCGCCCTCCTCCTCCCGTTCCCTGGGCCAGCACTGCCGTCGCTAACCCGTTGCGTACGCCGGACAATCGCCCTATATGCTTTGCATGTAGGTATCCTGGTCACGTCGCAAGGCTCTGCCGCCGCCGATCGCAGGCATTCGATGACGATCGACGAGCGTCCTATGTGCCGCCCGATCCAAATGCGCCTTACGGACCCTTCGATCTATCACCATCTGGCTCCCAGACTGATCGCCGTCCTCGCTTCGAACGCTTCCGGTCACCCTCCCCACGTCGCCGATCGCTTTCCCCTATGCGTCAGCGACCCGTCTCTAACGAAGAGGGAAACTAGACGACGCAGTTCCTGAGGCAAGAACTCCGCAAGTGTCGACATGCCGAAGTCCTCCTCCTTTAGCTGCCAATGTCATTGATGTGTTTGTCGAAGATGTCGCTACAGTCGCCCTCGTCGATACCGGTGCCGCTATTTCAGTTATGGATGGCAGGTTTTGCCGCTTGCTTGGTAAAATGACGACGTCTCTGTCTGGATTGTCGCTTCGAACGGCAAGTGCTCAACCCATTCGCTCTACCGCTGCTTGTACAGCCCGCGTAACCATACAGGACGTTTTATACACGACTGAGTTCATAGTTCCTTCATCGTGCCCCCACGCCGTTATTCTAGGATGGGATTTTCACTCACGCCACAGTGCCATCATCAATTGCGCTCGGGCTGAGATTGAACATTCCCACCTTGGTGACCTGGCCTCGGTCGATGCTCATCCTGCCGCTAAAGTTCTCGTGAAAGAAGACACCTGTATTCCCCCGGGCTCTTCAGCATTCGTAGCAGTCTCGTGTAGTGCTGTATCCGACGGGACGGTCTTATTCATGCCCTCTCATCACTTTGTTACCCGAAAAGCGCTTCCTTTGCTCTTTGCAGCTCGCCTCCGGTGTCAGCACGATGCCCATTTACAATCATCTTTCATCGCCGCTATCACTGCTCCGCCGCGAATGCCTTGGTTACGTTGAGTCGGTTGATGCGACACGAATTGTCTCCGTCCTCGACGAAATGCCTTCTACTGCCGTTCATGAACTGAGTGCCCTCTCCGTAGCCGACTCAGCATGGACAGATGTGTTCAGCCCATTCATCGCCGACGATCTGACACATTCGCAGCGATCTCAACTTCTTGCAATCCTTCAGCACTTCCACCGTTCTTTCGACGTTGCGCAAGCATCTCTTGGCCGTGCATCGACAGTCGAGCATCACATCGACACTGGATCTCACTCACCGCTGCGACAAAGACCATATCGCGTGTCCGCTACGGAATGTCGCGTCATTGCAGAACAGGTCGATGACATGCTTCGTCGGGGCGTAATTCAACCTTCACAGAGCCCATGGGCCTCTCCCGTGGTACTCGTCACGAAGAAAGATGGTTACATCCGCTTCTGTGTTGATTTTCGACGATTGAACAAGACCACACTCAAGGACGTCTACCCATTAGCACGCATCGATGATGCTCTGGACTGTTTGCAGGGAGCCGAGTTCTTTTCTTCGCTGGATTGGCGGTCAAGCTACTGGCAGGTTTCGATGGCAGAGGCCGATCGCCCGAAAACTGCATTTGTTACACCATACGGCTTGTATGAATTCACCGTCATGCCTTTCGGACTTTGCAACGCACCTGCTAAGTTCGAAAGAATTGTGGATAATGTTCTGCGTCGCCTCAAATGGAAAATCTGTCTTTGCTATGTTGACGACATTGTGGTGTTCGCCCCTGAATTCGCAACGCCGGGCTGCAGCTTAACCTGAAGAAATGTCGATTTGCTGTTCGTAAGCTCACAATTTTAGGCCCTGTCGAGTCAAAGGAGGGCATTCGCCCGGATCCCGAGAAGCTACGTGCTGTTACTGTGTTCCCAAAACCTACCACTATCAAAGAGCTATATATATATATATTGTAAAGATGTAGAGATGCACATCGGCTTCGGCGCTCGCACACCGGGTGCTAGGGGGCGAACGAGGAGTAGAGGAGGACGAAGCAGGATATAGAACAGCCAGCCCAGGAACGGGTGCTGTCTCTGTGCCTCTCATTCTTTGCAATGGCGCAGCCGACGAAAGCCCAATCTTAAGGCGCTCCAGCTTTCCGCACCGTGCTGCGGAGGCCTTTCATCCTCCAGAATTTCGCCGTCCAGGGTCCATCTGGCGAGAGAACGCCGTCAACGCTTCCCTTGTTATGGATGCCACACCTGGGACTACCTGGATCTCCGAGCCCCCAAGGCATGCCATGCCGTTCACGCTGCCTTGGACATGGATCATCGCCGTCGTAGGTGCCTCCTGCGGCCAGGGTACGCCGTCCACGCTTCCCCGTGCTCTGTATCAATGTCCCATGAAATCATCGCAATCTCAGCCAGCAACGGATGCCATCCACGCTTCCTCAGCTATGGAGCCCACCACCCTACCACCGTCTCAAGCATCCACCACACCATCCGGGGACGGCGTCCAAGCCTTCTCGTTGGCTTTAGGGCAGGACTCTACCGGTGATCTCGTCAAGAAATCACCTAGCTGAATCACCAGCTCGCGCTTTTGACGAACACCTTCGTATCCGTCGGTGGCTGCGCCGTTGCACGTCACACTGAGACATCGCTTCGGCCCCATCGTCTGGGACTTGTCCTGCCTGGGAACGCTGTACACGCTTCCCTTGGCGAGAATATAATCATGAGAACTACTTTGACTGCTCAGACACCAAGGTAGGCCGTTGATGCTTCCTTGGTGGTTGAACCGGCTGCCGCGACTACCACAACGACCGCACTGCCCGTGGACACCGGCCCTGGTTCCGCGGGCAGATGGACAGGTAGCCTGGCAAAGATGATGCGCGGCGACTTCCAGCAGCCGGCTTTCGTACAAATACCGCCGTTTCGCGGCTTTAAAGATGACGTCATCGTTTGGTTTCGCGCCATCAATGCCATGGGTGACCGTCATGCTTGGCCAGACCAAAAGACATGGATGGTTGCGGCAAACCGACTTTACGGTGCCGCCAAGGCTAGGGACAAGTACGACGGCATCAAGCAGGGGTCCTGGCTTGAATGGAGTGCAGCTCTTATAGCTGCTTTCGACCCACTTCCTTATGCCTGCGCGGCCCCTACATCCCCGAGCATCAGCTGCGGCTCTTCGTCGTCGAAGAACGCGGCCGAGAACCAACGGTTCAGCAACAGAGGCAGCGACTCGATCCCTCAGCCGCCACCAGATCAGTCACAGGCCTCCAGGTCGAGCATCTCCACGTCGGCGTCCTCCGCTTTCCATAGCGTACCCGGCAGCAAGGCCTCCAAGACAGCGGATGAAGCTGCATTCGCAGCGGCGGCGGAGGCAGAGGCATGCGGCGACGACGCGGGCAGTCTGCAGTATGGCGACCCTTGGAACACGGACTCAGCCACCATGGCTCTACGGCTGCTGAGGCCTGAGGATAATCGCAAAATCCCCACTTTGGCACACCCCACCTCTGCAGCAAAGGGGGCGCCGTCCACCAACGAGACGGCCGCCAACCCTTCTACGAGGCGGCGTTCGACTTACGTCTCAAGCAGCGAGAACCCGACCAGGGCCTGGGCCGATTGGCCCAGAGTCCTGCAATCATGCTCCCTGGGCTGCAGCAGCGGCCGCGTGCAGGCCCACTCTACCCGGTGCCGTCGTCGTGCTCGTCTTCGGGAGTGTCAGTTAGACCAGGTCACAAGGGAGGCATCACAAGAAAGCCTTCACTGCAGGATGCCTGTTGTCCGACGCCACCACCACAACAGGGGAGAAGTCGCAGCACTTCGGTATCTTCTAATATGCAGCAGCAACCAGCCCCAACACCTTGTGGTTCCAGCAGCAGTGGCGGTGACAATCCTTCAGTTCCGATTCCTTCTATGAGAGATCCTGATTTGGTGTTCACGCAAGCGTCAGTGGCCATTGAGCAGAGCCATCCCTTACCACGGTCGTCTATTTCCGAGAACGCCCTTCCTGCTCCTGTCGGCGCTGTCGTTGTTAAGCGTAGCATCCATGGTGTCAAGGTGCTCCCTTCAGGGTCAGTGCGGTGCCCAAGGTACAGCGGCCACCGCAACGAAGGTCCGCTTCGGAATGGCTCCGACTGTGCCCTGCGGTCATTCAGAGCATCACCATCCTTGGACAGCCTCTCCAACTCTTCCTGCGATAGTCATCGGAAACCTGTGGAGAGGCGGGGAAGACTTGTAGCAGTCGCACCACTCACAGTGATCAACGAATCCTTGTACTCGGCTTCGGCTGAGACGGACAGTGCTGAGCGGCGGGATGGTCGTCGGCGAGACCTACGACCAGCGCGCAACAGTCATTGCCACCCGCCAGAGAAGCTGGTTGCGTGCTGGAAGGCTCAGAGATGACGACTTCAATGCTTGAACGGGTTACGTGATTCCAGGGGGGCCGGAAACTTGCAGCGTGGCCGAGTGTCAAGATGAAGAGATGCACTTGGGGTCGGGCGCTCGCACACCAGTCCCTAGGGGGCGAACGAGGAGTAGAGGAGGACGAAGCAGAATAGAGCTCAGCCGGCCCAGGAACGGGTGCTGTTTCTGTGTCTCTCTCATTCTTTACAATATATATATATATATATATATATATATATATATATATATAGGTATGAACGAGCAGAAAGGGAACACAGGGGCCTAATTTTCATTGTACATATCATTAGAAGCCAACAAACGATGCCAACAAGGACAACATAGGGTAAATTACTTGTACTTGCTCATTGAATGAAAGAACTGACAAATTCATGAAAATGGATGAAAAAACAACTGGCCGCAGGTGGGGAAAGACCCCACGTCTTCGCATTACCCGTGTGATACTTTCACCATTGAGCTACTGTGGCGCCGCTTTGCCATACACTTTATGGGGTATTTAAATGTTACAACTAGGATTAACCCTGGGAGTGTTAGCCAGCGCCACCACTCACAAACATAGGCGGAGGATGTGAAACATCCTTTCTTCCGCAGGCGTCACGAGTACGTGATCTTTTTGGGTGAAAACAACTGGTGAATAAACCCACATATGCTAACTGAAGGCATCAATGTTGCCGGAGTCGAGCCCTCGTTATGTAATGAACGAGAAGAAAGGGAACGGAGGGGCCCGAGTTTTATTATACATATCATTAGTAGCCAACACACAGTGACACCAAGGACAACATAGGGGAAATTACTTGTACTTACTAATTGAATTAAACAAATTGTAAAGTGGTGTATTGAGCAGTTCAGATGGTAGCGTCTGTCCATAACAGAGAAAGCAGCTGACGCAGAGAGAGAGAGAGAGAAGTTTAATGATAGGAAATGCAGAGAGGTCGGCCTGAGGGAAATTCCTCTAGCCAGCTAAGCGGCGTTGGGGCAAGGGGAAGAGGGAAACAAAGAGAGAAGAAAGAGGCGCATGATGGGTGACGAAGACGAGAGAAGGAGGATGTAAAACATATGACGAGCAATTTGGCATGATCAAAGCCTAGAGTCAAGGCCCGTAATTTTTAAAACGTTTAGTAACGCCTGGATGGCCTAGAAACTCAATTGAGCGTCTGGCCAAGGGCCTAAAATAACGTCATCCGACAACGGTGGGCTGCCGAGACGCGTAAGGTCATTGTTCAACTTTTGACGCTCTTCCGCGTACTTAGGGCAGTCACAGAGCACATGAGCTGACACAGAGCAGGAACAGATGGTTGCCCGAACGGCTCACACTCGTGCTAAGCACTGGCGATCCGGCTGGCCCACTGGTTGCACTGCGGGCATTGAACAGACAATCCGGCTTGCCTTGTCCTTGTGCTATGCTTCATTACAATTACCCCTGGTGCAAAAGCGGAGGCATCCTGGCGACTTGGGACCTGGAGACGAGCGGGTCATAGAATTGTTTCCACGGTGGCGCTTGTCGGATGTCGGTGTAAGTGGCTCTATGACACAGTTGACCGGAGAGGTGCGTTCGACGATGAGGTGTGGTCCATCATACTTCGAAAGAAGTTTTGTCGAAAGTCCAGGCGTGCCACAAAGCACGGACAATAAGACAAGAGTGCCAGGAGCGAAGTTCGGATTCGTAGCATTGCCATCACGATTGGAGTTTTGTCATTGTTGGCCGTCGGAGGTAAAATATCGGGCTAATTGACGGCATTCCTCGGCGTATCGGGCGACGGATGAAACATTAGGAGACTGTGATGCGTCTGGTATATAAGGCAAAACCGTATCGATGGTATGGGAAGGATCGCGACCGTAGAGCAGGAATTATGGGGAAAATCCTGTAGTACTTTGGGTAGCCGTATTGCTTTCGTACGTGACAAATGGGAATATGATGTCCCAGTTTGTATGATCCGATGAAAGGTACATGGCGAGCATACCACCAAGGGTTCGATTGAAACGCTCCGTAAGCCCGTTAGTTTGAGGATGGTAGGCCGTGGTGGTCCGGTGAACTATGCGGCATTGAGAAAGCAGAGCTTCAACCACCTGCGAAAAAAACACACAGCCTCTATCGCTCAGCACTTCACGAGGTGGGCCATAACGAAGAATGAAGCAGAAAGGATGCAACGTTACTGGTGGTTGCTGCAGGCAGAGCGGCGGTTTCAGCATAGCGTGTAAGGTGATCAACTGCGACAATATTTCATCGTTTACCAGCGGGTGTAAGCGGTAGCGGCCCCTACAGGTCAATTCGCACACGGTCGAAGGCACGAGCTGGGCACGGAAGCGGCTGTGAGAAACCATGGGCCGGATGAGGCGGAGATTTGCGGCATTGGCATTGTGGGCATGAGAAAACAAACGTTTGGACAAAAGTAAACATTCCTCGCCAGTAGTAACGTTGCCGCAGGCGCTCATGCGTCTTCAAAACGCCTGCGTGCGCACATTGTGGGTAAGTATGGAAAGACGCGCACATGTCGGAACGTAAAGTCGTAGGCATTACTAGGAGCCACTTGCAACCATCGGGCTTGCGTCGATACAAGCGGTTATCCCGGACAGCAAAAGGGCAGCCAGGCGACGCAGGGAGTGGGAGATTTGAGATGCAGGCGAGTCAGAAAGGAGATCCAAAAGAGAGGCCAGCCAAGGATCATTGCGCTGTTCTGATGCGGAGGTGTCGATGTCGACCTACGACAACGAATCAAAGGTGGAGAAGGAGGCAGTGTCGGCTGGCAGCGGAGAGCCGGACAGAGCGTGAGCGTCAGTGTGCCGACTTCCGCTTCCGGTTCCTCTTCCGGTTCCGCTTCCACTTCCGGTTCCGCTTCCGTTTCCACTTCCGGTTCCGCTTCTGGTTCCGCTTCCGGAAGCCAGCTTCCGGCTTCCGGAGAACGTTTCCGGCTTCCGGAGAACGCTTCCGGCGTTTTATGAAAAAAACTTCCGAAAGTTGTGTCCGTAGCGCGGAATCGAACCAGGGACCCCTCGCTTCCGAACGCGCGGCGCTAACCACTACGCCACGAAGCGCACATAGACACACGCACCACGATGGCAATGAATACCCAACATTAACGAAAGGCCGCGTTTCTAGCGCGTTTCTAACGCGTTTGTGCTAGCGCGTTACGGCCCGTGTAAGAAGCTGGTGTAAGACGCTGTGGCCTCTCCGCCTTACCTTCAACGCGTTTCGAACGCGCTGCCCAAGGCGGTGGCAAGTCAAGTTCAAGTCGAGGAGCGTTTATGAATACGGGGGGTATACTCTCTCAGCAGTCATGTGATGGCGTCGGCAAACGCGGTGCACGTTCCGGCATGTGTAAATGGCTGCGTAAGACGCTGTGGCCGCTCGCCCTTACTAGAGAGTACTGCACGTTTCTAACGCGTTTGTGCTAGCGTCCCCTTAAGCGGGAGATCCGATGATTCCCTCCGGAGCTTCGCCCACTCATCATCATTCACCCCGTGGATATGCTGTGATTTTTTCATCCATTTTCAATACGTGACAACGTGACAATATATATATATATATATATATATATATATATATATATATTGTCACGTGCCTTGTGAGAGAACGGGCGACGCGACGTTTATTGAGGGTAGCGGCTCCTGAAAAGCACTGCGCTGGCGGCTGGCCATCGAGCGGGCGGAGAAGCACGCGCACTTCTTTCTTTTGTCCGTGCCTGCCTCTTAGCACTGCACCCACTACTGATGGCGGCATTTCCCGGCCCCTTCCTCTAACACCGCTTCTTGAGCATCAGCTCGATGCTCAAGAAGCGGTGTTAGAAAAGGAGGGGGAAACAGCATGGGCAAGGCAGATGCTCGTGCAAAGGACACAATCACAGCTAGAGGAAAAACAAAAGCACACCAGCGGGGAAGTGCGACGGGTACAGTCTCAAGAAACAGAGAGGTTGCAAACAGTAGCGTAAGTGGAAACATGAATAAAAAAATAATAATCACGAACGCGCAACATATGGTTTCATGCGCACAACGTGAACTACGTCAGGGCGAGGTTGTTGTCTACGCCGTGTTTGCGCCGCACTGTCTCGAACGACTTCGTAGTTCACGTCACTAATGGGGCGCAGCACTTTGTATGGGCCAAAATACCGGCTAATCAACTTTTCACAAAGGCCACGGCGGGGAACAGGGGTCCACACCCACACTTGGTCTCCGGGACTGTAGCGCACTTGCCGGTGACGGATGTTATAGCGGCGTGCATCTGCATGTTGCTGCTCACCGATGTGCAGCCGCGCGAGCTGGCGGGATTCCTCAGCGCGCTCAGCAAATTCTTCGGCGTCAGTCGTTAGGTGCTCGGTGTCGTGACACTGAAGCATAGCGTCCAGCATCGTCTGTACTTCGCGGCCGTAAACGAGGCGAAATGGGGCGAACCGCGTCGTCTCTTGCACGGCGGTATTATACGCGAATGTCACGTAAGGCAAGATGCGATCCCATTTTTTGTGCTGGACGTCGATGTACATAGAGATCATATCTGTGATTGTCTTGTTTAATCGCTCCGTAAGTCCATTGGACTGCGGATGGTAAGCAGTCGTCTTTCGATGCCTGGTGTTGCTCAATTGAAAAATTTCGTCCATGAGCTATGCCGTGCACTCCCTTCCTCTGTCTGTGATTACAGTGGATGGGGCACCATGACGCAATACAATGTGGCACATGAAGAACTGTGCTACCTCAGAAGACGTGGCTCGTGGGAGCGCCTCCGTCTCGGCATAGCAGGTTGAATAGTAAGTGGCGACGATCACCCACTTGTTGCCGTCGGTTGACAGAGGAAAAGGCCCAAGAATGTCCAAGCCGACTTGATCGAATGGCTTATGAGGTGGTTTGATGGGTTGCAATAACCCGGCGGGCTTCAGGGGTGGTGACTTTCGTCGCTTACATTTACGGCAGCCTTTAACATAATGTTTTACGCTTGCCGCAAGCCCGGGCCAGTAATACATCTCGCGCACTCTAGCAAGAGTTCGTGAGGAGCCGAGGTGGCCAGATGTAGGCTCGTCGTGGCAAGCGAAAAGAATATCGTCCCGCAAGTCTTTGGGAACTACTAGAAGGTAGGCTCGGTCATTCGGGCGGGAGTTCTTGTAGAGCAGATTGTCTCGTAGACAGAAGGACGTCAAGACGCGACGTAAATGGCGTGGTATGGATGTGTGACGGCCCTCGAAGTGGTCGATGAGAGGTCGAATTTCAGCGTCGTCACGCTGCCATTTGACCAAGTCTGACGTAGTAAGGGCGCCCAGGAAGCGGTCGTCGTCCTCTGACTGTCGACTGACAGATTTGGCGGGAGCAGGCGACAACGTGTCGGCGTTTTCGTGCTTGCGGCCAGAACTATAGTGACGTCAAATTCCTGCAGCCGCAAGCTCCATCGTGCCAGTCGGCCTGAGGGTCGCGTATGTTCGCCAACCAACATAGAGCATGGTGGTCTCTCACCACTTTAAAGGCACGGCCGTAGAGATAAGGGCGAAACTTCGTGATCGCCCAGACGACCGCGAGACACTCTTTTTCTGTGGTAGAGTAGTTCGCCTCGGAACGGGACAGCGAGCGGCTAGCATAAGCTATTACTCTTTCAAGGCCGTCTTGATGTTGACCTCGATCTGCCAGTATCCACTTTTCAATTCGAGTGACGAAAAGTACTGGGCACGCCGCAGTCTATCTAACGAGTCGTCGATACGCGGCAGTGGGTACACGTCCTTTTTAGTTACGTTGTTGAGCTTCCGGTAGTCGACGCAAAAGCGTAGCGTTCCGTCTTTTTTTTTTTTTTTTGACAAGAACGACCGGGGACGACCATGAGCTGTTGGAAGGTTCGATCACGCCGTCTTCAAGCATCTCTTGTACTTGCGTACGAATCGCGTCGCGTTCCTTTGCCGACACGCGGTAGGGCTGCTGGCGTATCGGGCGTGCGTCGTCGCATGTGATGATCCTGTGCCTTGTAACTGAAGTCTGGCGTACCTTAGACGAGCTTGCGAAGCATGCCCTGAATTCAAGCAAGAGGTCGTGCAGTGCCGTCTGTTTGTCTGAAGATACTGAATTAATGTCGACGTTGCCCAGTGACTTGTCAGCCATCCTCACTGGTTCAGGGGTAAAACATTCACCAACGTGCTCTATTTCCTCGGCAAACGCTATCGAAGTACCGCGGAACAGGTGTCGATGCTCGTTACTGAAGTTGGTGACAAGCAACTGAGAGCGGCCATCACTAAGCTGTAGCACACTTCTAGCAGCACAAACACCTTGCATCAGTAGATGAGATAAGTTACTTTCAGCGACCACTTCACCTTCGCGCATTCCACCGCACATCACTTCGACTAGGACACTGGTTCGCGGAGGAAGCGTAACACATTCGGTGGAGACACGAGGGCGTCGTCTCGACGCTTGTGGTCGTACTCGTCGAGTGCTCGGTCTGCTGAGAAGGTGACTACACCTCCCCGTAGGTCAATAACAGCGCCGTATTCTTGGAGAAAATCAACCCCGAGAATGACGTCACGGGAGCATGCGCGTAGGACAAGGCAGCTCGCCACGAATGTCGATCCTCGAATCCGAACTCTTGTCGTGCCGGTTCCCAGTGGAGTAACGACGTGACCGCCAGCCTTACGAATGTGCGAGCCATTCCAAGGGGTAATTTCTTCAGAAACGTCGCCAGCTTCCCGCTTAAGATGGAATAGTCCGCACCGGTATCTACTAAAGCGCTAACCGCGTAACCGTCGATCACCACCGGTATGTCGAGCGAAAGCTGGTCATTCCGTTCATCTGCAGTTGACGTTGGATCGGTGTCCTCGCTCGTTCGCGTCGTTCGGAGGTCTTGAGCAAGTCGACTGCCCGCGGCCTCGCCCCCAAAGGTCGCTGTGGTTAGTTTTACCGGCGGGGACTTGGTGATCGTGTGCCGGAATATCGATGGGGCGGTGGTGAAAATCGCCGTGGTGATGGCGAGCGTGACTGTCACCCGGTAGACGGTGGCATGCGCTGTTGAGCAAGGTAATCTTCTATCTCCCGAGGTCGTTGGCCAAGTCGGGGTGGCGGTGAGTAAGTGGAAAAGCCCCGCAACCCGAGACGTCGGTATGGGCACTGGCGGTACAAATGATCTGCCTCACCGCAGTGGAAGCACAGAGGCCGACGGTCCGGTGTGCGCCAAACATCCGACTTCCGAGGGGTCATGCGTCGATCGTCGGCGTAATACACCGGCTGCTCCTGCGGAACCACAGCGGGAGGAGCGGCGGAGGGAAACGCTGGAGGCGCGCGTCGTTCTGCGATGTACGGTACCGGTTGTGCAGATGAAAGCGTAACCGGATGAGCCGCGTGAATTAACAGCGGGGGTGGTGCAGGGAGTCTCAGGGCTTCCGCGTAGGTCGCACGGCGGTGTTCTGTAGGTGCAGGCGCAGCGTAAGGAAGAGTACAGGTGGACCGGAGCGCTTGGTGAACTTCATCTTTGACGACACTCTCAATAGAGCTCACCACCGCTTGTGACGTGCCGAAAGCCTTCTCTATTTCTTCGCGCACGACAGTGCGGATTAGTTCGCGAAGGTGGTCATCGTTGCTTCTGGTGGCCGTGAAAATATCGGTGGTAAATGTCACGTTCACTTGCCGCTCATAGAAATTCGATCGTTGCTGAAGCATCTTCTCCATACTTACAGCCTCAGATAAAAATTGGGCGACAGTCTTCGGAGGGCTCCGCACAAGACCAGCGAGAGCTGCTCCTTCACTCCTATAATATATATATATATATATATATATATATTGTCACGGAGAGTTGTGCAGAAGTGACTTTATTTACAGGAGATGGGTGATGGTGAGCGCGCAATACGGCCTAGAAGCACTTCGTCCTCCTCTTCTTCCCAACTGCTTCTTGTATGCTCGTTACATTCCCCCACAAGCAGACGAAGCCCGTAGGGCGAGTTAGGAGGCATCAGTAGGGTAAAAGCGTTTCAGGCGAGCAACATGAGTCACCTGCGTTCTGCTTGATCGGCGGCCATTGCCCAGGAGGCAACCTATTACGTAACAAAGTTCACTCAAACGCTCCAGGACAACGTATGGACCGGAATAGTGGGACAGGAACTTTTGACACAAGGCCCACTTGAGCTGCGGTGTCCAAAGAAGCACCAAGTCGCCTTTGACAAACGAAACAGGCCCATGACGCTCGTCATAACGGTCCTTTGAACGGTGTTGCGAGGCCAAAGTGCGCAGACGTGCTATTCGGCGGGCTTCTTCAGCGAGGCACACAGTCTTTGACACAGAATCGTCGTCGTGCAGAATAAAGTTTAAGAAAGTATCGAGAGGGCTGCGCGGTAGCCTTGCATAGAGGAGATAAAATGGGCTGTAGTTTGTGGTTTCATGTTTCGCCGTGTTGTATGCGTAGGTTATGAAGAGCAGCACGTCGTCCCAGTTCTTATGATTGGAGGAAACGTACATGTAAAGCATGTTGGTCAGTGTTCGGTTCGTCCTTTCAACGAGGCCATTGGTCTGTGGATGATACGGTGTGGAGTGACGGAACTCAGAAGTGCACAGACGAAGTAGCTCCTCAACGGCGTCCGCCGTGAACTACGACCACGGTCACTGATGATAAGACGCGGCGGGCCGTGACGAAGGACCACGGAACGCAGCAGGAAGAGTGCCACACATGCAGCGGTGGAAGAGAGTATGGCTGCAGTTTCTGCGTACCGTGTGAGATGGTCCACGCAAACGATTATTCAACGGTTCTTAATGTTAGATAACGGGAATGGGCCCATAAGGTCAATGCCTACTTGCTCGAAAGGTGTACTGGGCGGTGTCAATAGCTGCAGGGGACCTGGTACAGCGGTGGTTGGTCGCTTGTGACGTTGACAGGTTTCACAACTAGCGACATAGTGTTTGGTTGTCTGGTAAATGTTGGGCCAGTAAAATCGCTCTTGCGTGCGGTGTAGCGTTCGCACGAAACCGAAATGACCAGATGTCGCATCGTCATACATGGCGCGTAAGACGTCGGAGCGGAGACTCTCGGGAACAACTAGAAGAAAAGGTGCTCCATTCCCGCAGTAACTGTTCTTATAGAGCAACTCATCACGAATGGTGAAGCGACCGCTGCCTTGAGAAGTACGAGCGGCGGCAAACAGCGGATCCAGGTTGAGATCATTGCGTTGCTCTCTCTGAAAGTCTGCCGCGTCGGGGAACGTACGAGTAATGGCAGCGAGATAGTCATAAAAATTCTCAGCTTCGCAGTCGGAAGTCGCAAGAGGAATGCGAGAAAGGCAGTCTGCGTCGGCATGACGACGTCCGCTCTTGTATGACACCACGAAGTCATATTCCTGAAGGCGCAGCGCCCAGCGCGCGAGTCAACCTGAGGGATCACGCAAACCAACCAGCCAGCATAAAGAGTGATGATCGGTGACTATCTTAAATGGTCTTCCGTAAAGATAACATCGAAATTTCTGCACGGCGAAAACAGCTGCCAGGCATTCCTGCTCCGTAACCGTATAATTGCGCTCCGACTTGCTCAGACAACGGCTGGCATATGCGACGACATTTTCGGCGTTGTTGTGACGTTGTACAAGTACCGCTCCTATTCCGATTCCACTAGCATCGGTGTGAACTTCAGTCGGGCAAGATGGGTCGATCGAAGTGACGCAAGAGGGGTGCTGACGTTGCGCACAGTCCAAGAAATCTACGCACTGCCTTCTTGTCAGCGGGCGGAGGAAGGTCGACAGCTCGCCCGCCTGCGCATCAAGAACCAGCAGAGGACCGACAGCCGACACTACAATCTTCGACGACGCTACGTCGAGTACCAGCCCGGCGACCGTGTTTGGGTCTGGACTCCGATTCGCCGACGAGGACTTAGCGAGAAACTGTTGCCTCGCTATTTCGGACCATATAAGATAATCCGACGTATTGGCGCACTGGACTATGAGGTCGTGCCAGACGGCATTTCGCAATCACAGCGGCGCCGGGCACGACCTGAAGTCATCCATGTGGTGCGTCTTAAGCCTTTCTACGCCCGCTGACGACGTTAGGTACTTTGTTACTTTGTTATTGTTTTTTTTTTGTTTATTACGCGTGCGTTTGTTTTCGCTTTCGTGTTTGTAGCATCGGGACGATGCTTTTTAAGGGGAGGGTATTGACACGTATACATTTTTATCTTTCACCGGTATCCGCTTTCCACCGGCTAACAACTGTTAAACGTTATCGCTCGGCGCAGGACGCGCCTGCATCGGAAGCATCTCGAAAGTTATCGATGCTTCTTTTCGTTGCCTGTTTTCACCGACGCTTATGTTATCTGATTGTGTGACCGACGCGAATTGTCTAGAACTTCCTGGAAGACACGCGGGCATCAGGGATTAATCTGGAACCTTCGATGACTCAGGTATAAAAGCCGACGCGTCTCGCCGCTGATCAGATTTTCGACGACCGCCGACTGTGATCGCCGCTTTCGTTGTGCTTTGAGTGTAGCTTGCTTTTGTGGGCACAGGTTCGCCCAATAAAGACTCAGTTTCGTCATACACAGTTTTACGACTGTTTCCTTCAGCGTCACTACTACGTGACAATATAAAAGTTGTCGCAGTTTCACCTGAAAGGCGAAGCATCAATTGCGATAGCAAACTTGTAGAGAGCTATACGGAGTAATGATATTAGCTTTATCAACTGTATAAACTTGGACATGCAGCAGCATCGGCAACACGCAGAACTGTTGTCGACGCCATCGGCGTTTTGCCCGCGTTCGCTCAAAATGCGTGCGGCGTTGGTGACTGTTGCCGGAGCCTCTGATATAAATAGGCACTTCATGCCGCAGCTAAACGTCGCTTCCCTTCCCTCCCCCTCCCCCACGGCCTCTCGCGCGTCGGAAGAAGGCACGTTTGCTCTACATATATGGTGATTGTAAAGGAGGAAAGAGACGCCTACTTCTGCAGCCCTTAAGCGAGCACGGCGCAGAACGCGCGTTTGTTCTCCGCGTTGCATTCACTCCCCGTGAAAGACGCGCCCCTCGCGCCCTTTCACTCGCACATACAGCGTTCGGCGCGCGGCGACGATTTCTTCTCCAAATGACGTCATACGGAACCTCACGGCGACGGCGACGCCGACGGCAGAAATCTGCTTTTGAGTGTCCATATAATTGCTATCGCAATAAAACTTCAGTTGCGAGAATGATGCCTCACACTCCGGTGTCCATGTGATGATATGTGATGTCGCACATGTGATGTCGCAGAATAGATGTCAACGGGTGAACAATATCGGCAAATCGGGGTACAAAACGACGAAAATAGGAACATAGACCAATGAAGGAGCGAAGTTCTCGTGCTGTCTGTGATGGTTTGATGGAGCTGACTGCTTCAATCTTACGGGGATTGGGTCTGACGCCATCCTTGTCAACGAGATGTCCCAGAACCAATGTTTGACGCTCGCCAAACCGACACTTTTTTAGTTTAAAACTAGTCCAGCTTTCTCGATGCAACTCAGAACAAGGCTCAGGCGGGCGTTATGTTCTTCCAACGTGCGGCCGAAGATTACAACATCATCCAAGTAACACATGCATATCTCCCACTTTAGGCCACGTAATATTGTATCCATGAATCTTTCAAAGGTGGCGGGAGCATTACAGAGGCCAAAAGGCATAACATTAAATTCGAATAAGCCATATGGGGGCACGAATGCGGTCTTTTCCTTGTCTTTAGGTTCCATAGGTATTTGCCAATACCCCGATCGCAGATCAAGCGTCGAAAAATAAGAAGCAGCGTGTAAGCAATCGATGACGTCGTCGATTCGAGGTAGTGGGTAAACATCCTTCTTCGTGACAGCGTTTTGGCGTCTGTAATCTACGCATAATCTCCAGGAGCCATCTTTCTTCCGGACGAGGATTACTGGAGCTGCCCATGGACTGGACGACTCTTGAACAACACCTTTGTTCATCATTTCCTTAACTTGTTCTGCGATAACCTTGCGCTCGGAGGATGCCACGCGGTAGGGCTTCTGGCGAATGGGGTGTGCTGAGCCGGTATCTATTCTGTGGCGAGCTCGTGACGACGGTAAATCAAGTGGCGCATCTCCATGAGTAAAATCAAATGCAGCAACATGTCGGGACAGGACTTGTACCGGTGCTTGACGCTCAGATGTGCAGAGAGCCTTGCTGATCATACCGAGAATCAGCTCTTCAGAAGTGCGATAATCGCATGGAGAGTAAGCAGGAGCGGGCTCTGTTGTGAGTACTGCGATTGAGCTGCATGAAGCTTCATCGTAATGGGCTATTTTCATGCCTCGAGGCAGGAGTACTGGCATGGCGGAACAATTCAGCGTCCACAACGTTGCAACTCCACCCGTCATGCACACGACAGAGCAAGGCACGAGTATACATTTTTAGCACAGTTATTGCTGAGGGGCCTAACCACGAGGTCAACGCAAGCAGCGTCAACAGTAGTCGCACAAACACGAACGGGCGTTAGGCACCATGAGGGGGCAAGCACTTCATCAAGCACACTGAGTGTATCCCTTTCTTCGTCACACGAGCTTTGTTCAGAAAGCGCGGGTAAAAGCACCTCGTTCAAATGTATTTCACCATTTCCACATTCCACAGAAGCGCCGCAGTGTTGAAGAAAATCTATGCCGAGAATTAAGTCGTGCGAACAGCGGGTAAGGACTAAAAACTCCGCCACAAACACTTTCCCAGCCAACGTGACATTTACAGCGCAAACACTGTGGGGGTGGAGCCACTCGCCGCCCACTCCACGAAAGGTAACGGCATCGTCCCATGAAAAGATAACTTTGCGGCCTAGGCGCTTCTTAAAAGCGAGGCTCATGACAGACACATCGCACCAGTATCAACTAAAGCAATGGTCAGCAATCCGTTAACTAGCACATTCACTTTGTTTTTGCTCATCACAGCAGGTAGAGGTATTTCATCCAAAGACCCTCCGGCGACCTCACCTCCATCGGCCGCGGATGCTAGTTTCCCGGCGGGGGCGAAAATGCACGGCGCCGAGGGGACGGAGAACGACGAGGACGGTTAATTGGTGGTGTCAGGCTGCGGTCAGACGCTGGCGAATCGCTGCGTCTGGTCTCGCGCGAGAAACGGTCCGTGGGAAGTGAACTGGTCCGTGGGAAGTGAACTGGTCCGTGGGAAGTGAACTGGTCCGTGGGAAGTGAACTGGTCCATGTGTCGTGAGATGTATGGGTTCCAGGTGGCGAGAATATCGGCGGTGTCCTTCGTGACAGACGGCGTTGGCGACAGTAACGAGCTATGTGTCCCGTGGAACCGCAGCTGTAGCACACGGGAAGGTCACGTTTCACTATATACTCCTCAAAACCAATGCTTGCTCTCTGTGCGCGGTAAGCGAGTTCGTTCTCTTTTGGGTAACTCGCCTGCGGTGTTCGCTGGGATCGGTTGTATCGGTCGTAATCGGGGTCCTGGTAGTAGGGTCGACGTTGCTCTGGTCGCGTCGCGACATCATAAGTCACGGGGCCTTGGCGATATATAATAACGTGGCTCTGCCCATCGTGATCGAGCGTCAGAGGGAGCGCCGCTTTCGTAGACAAGTGGTGGCTTTCGAGGCGGGAGTCCATAATCCGCTGGATACTCGGAGAAGGATGAAACGGTTGTTTCAAGAGCTGGTGACGAGCATGGGTGATAAGTATCGCGGTGAGTCACTTGTGAGTGCAGACTGAGCTCTTCTCTATTTGCCGGATCGTTGAAGCAAGATCGAGCGACTGGTCGTTATCTATGCTTGCAACGGTCGTAACGTTGGCTAATCTGCCAAACTTCGGCGTAACGCGCCTCGTCTTAAGCTGCTCGAACGTGCGGCAGTGCCGGATGACGTCGGCGACGTAGGTCAGGTTGTCTTTAGCGATCAGAAAGCTATAAACGTCCTCGGCGATTTCTTTTAGGATGTGGCCGACTTTGTCTTCCTCGGACATGCCGGAGTCCACCATCCTGCAGAGCTTTATCACTTCCTCAATGTAGGTCATGCATGTTTCGCTCGGCACTTGCGCGCGTTGTGAAAGCGTCTGCTCTGCCCTTTTCTTTTGTAGCGTTAGCTACACTGGCCTAGCCAAGCCCGTTTCGCGCGGCACATCAAGAGCCGTACTGCGCATGCGCAAGGATCAGTGATGTCACATGGCTTGCGCGCCGGAGCCACGGGAGCCGGCACCTCTCGCGCACTCCGCCGCCGCCGCGCGCGACTCACCACCGCCGGTCTGCGCATTCCAGAGGAGTGACGTCGTAGCCGTGGTAGACGCACTGGCGCCGGCGCGCTCGCTTTGCAGTCGCCGTCTGACACTGCGCTGGAGCCGGTGCGCTTCTGACTGGCGTTTGCCAGTGTGGTATAGCCATGGAAAAGGAGAGCGCAAATGCTGCTCAACAGCGCAGAAGAACGGAGAAGCTTGACTCATCGGATCCCGAAGTAGTTGCCTGGCAATTAGCGGTTGAGCGTAGGAGAAAACCAGGAAAGCTAAGAATAATCAGCTGAACATTTGCTAACGCTACGTATATCCTGGCATAGCCGAGCTAAGCCACTGCAACTTTTTTTCGTCACGGAGTCACCGAAGCGCTCTTTTATTTGCGAAACAAATCTTTCCCATGTTGTGAATGTCCCCTCGTTGTTATCAAACCACACCAACGCGGTATCCGTAAGGAAGAACACAACGTTGGGAAGCTGAGAAGTGCTATTCCACTTGTTGTAGGCGCTCACCCGTTTGTAATGGATGAGCCATTCATCGACGTCTTCGCCGGGCTTTCCGGCGAAGGGACGTGCATCTCGTAGTTGCTGGACAGAACTGGCAGGGGCTGGGACAGGCCGTTCCGCTTCCGCGTCGCGGGACATCCCCAACTCCACTGGGTTCGGTGGAAGTCCAGCAAGGCGGCGGCTTCGACGAAGAACTTGCGGTATAACCTCCGTCTTCGGGTGTCGATTACCCAGCACCTCCACCACAACTGTTACGGAGAGTTGTGCAGAAGTGACTTTATTTACAGGAGATGGGTGATGGTGACCGCGCAATCCGGCCTAGAAGCACTTCCCAACTGCTTCTTGTATGCTCGTTACAATATATATATATATATATATATATATATATATATATATATTGGAAGACATGCCTTTGTTACTTGGACGACATTGTCATCTTTTCGTCGAGTTTCTCCCAGCACCTACAACGTCTAGACCAAGTTCTGACGTGTCTAGCAAAGGCTGGTCTCCAACTCAATACTAAAAAGTGCCGCTTTGCAAGCCGAAGCATTAAAGTATTGGGCCACGTCGTCAGTAAGCATGGCATCCAGCCTGATCCCGATAAAATCGCTGCAGTGCTGCAATTTCCGCCACCAACCACACTTAAAGAACTCCGCAGCTTTCTAGGACTCGCGTCCTACTTCCGCCGCTTTGTCCGTGACTTCGCCACCATCGCCGCTCCTCTACACAAACTTCTGACTTCGAGCGCGTCCTTTGTGTGGTCGGACGACTGTGAAGCCGCCTTCCAGACCCTCAAACGACTTCTCACGTCAGGGCCCGTGCTCCGTCATTTCGATGCAACCGCCCCTACTATTCTACACACTGATGCCAGTGGGCATGGACTTGGCGCTGTCCTGCTGCAGCGGAATCAGAAATCTGAAGAGCAAGTCGTGGCTTATGCAAGTCGTACGCTTTCTCCTGCTGAGCGCAACTACACAATTACAGAACAGGAATGCCTCGCCATCGTGTGGTCAATACAAAAATTTCGACCCTATCTCTACGGCCGCCATTTCACAATTGTGACCGACCATCATGCCCTCTGTTGGTTGTCGTCCCTGAAAAACTTGTCTGGACGCCTAGGCCGTTGGGTACTGCGCTTGCAGGAATATGACTTTACTGTCACGTATAGGTCCGGCAAACAACATCAAGATGCCGACGCTTTGTCACGCTGCCCGCTGTCTCCAAACGCCCATGCTTCACCTTCGGTCTGCACGTCCCCATCTAGCCACACGTCTCAGAACACGTCCAGTAGCCCGGGACAGGCGGTTGCCTCAGTTGACTTTCTTCCGTCCACTGACCTCGTCTCACTCCAGCGTACTGACCCATACTGCCGAACGCTGATCGACCGACTTACTGGCTTGGCACGACCCCCCAACAGTCGCTTAAGGCGACAACTTTCACGTTTTAAGCTTCAGGGTGGAGCGTTATTTCGATTAATCTACCATCCTTCCGGTAACCGGTGGGTACCAGTCATACCTCGCTCACTTCGACTCCAAGTATTAGAAGCATTTCACGACGACGCGACGGTTGGCCACTTGGGCTTTCTTAAGACCTACGACCGCATCAAAACGCGTTGTTTCTGGCCGGGTCTTTCCGTCTCTGTCGCCAAATACGTTAGCTCCTGCGCGTCATGCCAACACAGAAAACGCTCGACATCCCTTCCAGCCGGTCCTCTGCATCCTCTACCATGCCCGTCCACCCCCTTCGAAATTGTGGGCATAGACTTGTACGGACCCCTCCCACTCACGCCCGCTGGTCACCGCTGGATCGTTACCGCAGTGGATCATCTCACGCGGTACGCGGAGACAGCTGCTCTCCGCTCTGGTACTGCCTCCGAAGTCGCCGACTTTTTCGTGCACGCTATCGTTTTGCGCCACGGCGCACCTCGTGTCCTCCTGAGTGACCGTGGCAAGATGTTTCTTTCGCATGTTCTTCGTGAAGTCCTCCAGGCCTCTGACACCACCCATAAGACCACATCAGCGTACCATCCGCAAACAAATGGCCTTACCGAGCGTTTTCATCGAACTTTGTCCGACATGATGTCAATGTATGTTCGACCCGATCACACCAACTGGGACACCATCCTACCTTTCGTGACGTTTGCGTACAATACTGCCGTCCAACGTACAACCAATTACAGTCCCTTCTTCCTTGTGTACGGTCGTGCGCCGTCTTTCGTCTTGGACACTACACTCCTTTCAGCACCTGCGGCTCCATCCGCGTCTCTTCCTGAAGAATTTGCTGCTCGCATCGCCCGCTGCCGTGAAATTGCTCGCGCCAACACCGCTACCATTCAGGACAAAAGGAAAATTCGTTATGATGCGACGCGTCGCGTTGCTTCGTTCCGCCCAGGCGACGAAGTTCTTTTGTGGACACCTGTTCGCGCACCGGGCCTCTGTGAAAAGTTTCTCCAGAGATATCTCGGCCCCTACACCGTTTTGCAAAGAACTTCGGCCGTTAACTACCGCGTCACTCCTGTCAGCTCAGCTACTGACCGCCGCCGCCGCTCTACTGAAATCGTTCACGTCTCTCGCCTGAAACCTTACATTCGCCGTACCTACCCTTTCTAGCTTGCGGTCTTGCTGACCGCTTTCCTGAAGGGGGGAAGTTAGTGTGAGCGCATTTTGCGCATATCGTCGTCGTCATCTGTACATACGACTCATCATCTTGTGTGAGCGCTATTTGTGCATATCGTCGTCTTCATTTGTACATACGACTCATCATCATCTTTGGTCTCGTGCGGTGCTTCGTCTCTGACTCGGGCGGCTGCTCAGAAATAAAGGCATCGCATCGGCCGACGTCTCACAATATATATATATATATTGCCGAGAGCTAGTGAGGCTATACTAGTTCAGGTGCAAAGAAATGAGGAAGGCCCACTAAGCTTCGACAATGTCACTCCCTAACCAGAACAGGAATTCGACTCCCTAGTGCAGTAATCGGCCTCTACCTCTATCATGACTCCTTCAATTAACCCAAGGCCCTCAGTCCCCAGCGGCTGCGGAGCACCTGACCAAGCCAACGGTCAGATCTGTGACGCAGCAGAGGATGCTAAGAATCTCTGGGACCGGACAGGCCACCACTGGAAACAGAACATGGCAACATTCAACACGCGCGCCCTCTCGAGTGAGGCTAGCTTAGCAGAGCGATTTGAGGAATTCTCAGGCATTGCCTGGGATATTATTGGTCTCAGTTAGGTTACAAGAACTGGCGAGGCTTATACAGTGCTGAATAACGGCCACGTCCTCTGCTACAAGGGTCTTCCAGATAAGAGAGAAACCGGGGTAGGATATTTAGTCCATAGGGACATAGCGGATAACATTCATGAACTCTACAGCAATAATGAGATGGTAGTAGTCGTCGTAATAAAGCTGAATAGGAGGAATATAATGACGGTAGTACAAGCGTACTCCCCAACCTCCAGTCACAATGACGAAGATATAGAACAGTTATATAAAGATGTTGAATTAGTGATGAAAAAGTTGCACACTCAGTATACTGTAGTCATGGGCGACCTCAATGCAAAAGTGGGGAAAAAGCAGGCTGATGAGCAAGCAACAGACAACTACGGCATCGATTCTAGGAACACTAGTGGAGGGATGCTGGTACAATTCCCGGAAAGGAATAGGATCCGAGTAAGTAATACCTCCATCAGGAAGCGCAGAAAGAGGAAGTGGACCTAGGAAAGCCCTAATGGAGAAACAAGGAACGAAATAGATTTCATACTCTTCCGATCCCAACATAATGCAGGATGTAGATGTGTTAGGTAGTGTAAAGTGCAGTGACCCTAGGTTAGTGAGGTCCAGGATTTCTCTCAATTTAAAGAGAGAAACAATAAAATTTGTCAAGAAGAAACTTGCCGACCTAGACACAGTAAGACTAAAAGCAGGCCAATTCAGGCTGGTGGCCGCAAACAAATATGCAGGTTTGGAACAGGAAGATGAAGACAATATGTAAGTAATGAAAAGAAAACTAACTAGGCTGATCTCAGAAGCAGCAATTGAAGTGGGAGGTACATCACCAAGGAAACCAGTAGGTAAGCTCTCCCAAGTAACAAAAGACTTATTAAAGAAACAACAACGCATGAAAGTGTCAAACTCAAAAGATCAGACAGAATGCGCGGTACTATAAAGCTGGTCGACAAGAGGAAAGTAAGGGATATTTGAAATTATAACGTGGGAAAAATTGATGAAGCCGTAAAATATATAGGCAGCATGAAATCAGTGGGAAGAAAACATGGCATAGGGCAGGTAAGTTATATGCACTGAATGATAATCAGGGTAATATCATCAGGAATTTTGATGACATAGTAATAGCAGCGGACGAATTATATACTGACCTGCACAGTGCCCATAGTGTATCAGCATGACACCATGTTCCGGGTGGCCAGGGCACGAGTGCCCAGGATTTATTGAGCCGTTCTTTTATACATTGAAATGGGGCAACGCCTCTCAGATAATCATGCTACGATATACAGAGAAGTTGGGCAACCCCCCTCAGCTTATCAATCGTAGCACACGTGTCAGACGCGATACGATACACATAGCAGCCAAGTTACATTCATTTGAAGTGGTGATGAGCAGGACACAAAGGGAGCCTCTCTAACTATCGATGAAGTGAAAAGGACCTTGCAAGACATGACCAGGGGAAAAGCCTGCTGGAGCATATAGAATAACAGTCGATTTATTCAAAGATAGAGGGGATATCATGTTTGAAAATCTTGCGGCCCTTTATACGCAATGCCTCACGACTTCAACTGTACTGGCACGTACACACTAGCGGCAAAACGCGCGCGGCGCTCCGCCGGCGGCAAAATCCAGCAGCGGCAGGGCGGCCACACCAACCGGCGGCGCGCCGCTGCGGCAATCACGTGACAGACTAGACTCCTCTCCCCTTCTCGAACTATCCGGGAGCTGACGCGTGCAGATGATAGTGCGAAACTAGAAACAAGCGGTCGGGCGGGTCCGCATGGAAACAGTTTCCCGCGCGCACGTCACGGAAGCGGGCCGCTCTCATTGGTCTCCTTCATCCGCGGCACGCGGCACACCGCAAAAAAATCGGTCCAGGAGCGATCCATGCCGCGGCAAGAAAAACACGTTTCGCGGCTGCTTTCGCGGCGCGTGTCTTGCCGCCGGCGGCGCGTAGCGCGCGTGTTGCCGCTAGTGTGTACGTGGCATACCAGAAAGCTCGAAGAACGCCAACGTTATACTCATACATAAGAATGGCGACGTTAGAGAATTGAAGAATTATAGACCCATCAACTTGCTTTCAGTATTGTATAAAATATTCACGAAGATAATTTCCATTAGAATCAGCGCAACACTTGACTTCAGTGAAGCAAAAGAACAGGCCGGCTTCAGGAAGGGATATTCTACAATGGATCATTTCCATGTTATCAATCAGGTAATTGGGAAATTTGTGGAGTACAGTCAACCTCTTTATGTGGCTTTCATAGATTATGCAAATGTATTTGATTCAGTAGCGATGCCAGCAGTGATAGAGAGGCACTGCGTAATCAAGGATTACAGGAGGCATACGTGAATATCTTGGCAAATATCTACAAGGATTGCACAGCTACCTTGGTTCTTCACAAGAAAAGTAGAAAGTTACCAATCAAGCAAGGGGTAATACAAGGAGGCACAATCTCTACAAGGCTATTCGCTGCATGCTTGGAATAAGTAATGAAGCTCTTATACTGGGAAGGCTTAGGTGTGAGCATATACGACGAATATCTTAGCAACCTTCGGTTTGAGATGACGTTCTTCTATTCGGCACCAATGGAGACGAACTGGAACAAATGATTGAGGACCTTAATCGAGAAAGGGTAAGAGTGGGGTTGAAGATGAATTTGCAGAAGATAAAGATAATGCTCAATAGCCTGGCAAGTGAACAAGAAATCACGATTGCCAGTCAGCCTCTAGAGTCTGTAAAAGAGTATGTTTACCTAGGTCAATTACTCACAGGGGACCCTGATCATGAGACGGACATTTACAGAAGAATAAAATTGGGTTGGAGTGCATACGACAGGCATTGCCAAATCCAGACTGGGAGCTAACCACTGACGTTGAAAAGAAAAGTGTACAATAATTGCATTCTACCGGTGCTAGCATATGGGACAGAAATTTGGAGGTTAAGAATCTCGAGAACAAGTAAAGGACCGCACAAAGAGGGATACACCGAAACCTGTTACGCCCCAACCAGACGTACGCGTCCGTACGCGCCGTGCTCACTCGACGTCGCGTCGCGTCCGACAGAGGAAGAGGGCGCGCACCCAAACGATGCACGAGTTGCCGCGCGTCCCTGCGCGTTTCGTCGCAGCTGCCATGTTCACCTACCAAACGCGCGGAACGACGAACGCAAAGCACGCAGCTTGCCCCGGGCCCGGGCGCAACACTCCATTTGCTAGTAGATACAGCGTTTGACCGCTGGCGCCACGCTGCGCCGCTCGCGCGCACCGCGTTTCTAGGTGGTTCCGTTCGCCGAGGGCGCTCGAACGCAATCATATGGTTCGCACGAATGCAACCCTCAGAAGCGTGGTTGTATGGCTGACTTTGTCGCCCTTCAGGAGACAAAGATCGAAAGTGATGAAGACACTGCAAGGGCATTAGAGCCCTTTTTGTCCGAGTACAATGTTTGTGTGTCTCATGCAGTTGGGTTATCGGCAGGTTGCTTTTTGTTTTTGAGGAAGACCCTTCCGTACACCGCATTCACTTATAATGTAGACTCTGAAGGGCGGTGGATATGTTGTGATATTTTGTTGTGTAGCGTACCATGGCGCATCGTTAACGTTTATGCGTTCAATGATTCCGCAAAACGAATTGCCTTATTTGAAAATCTAGCTCCTTTATTGGATTGTGACCGTACTGTTGTTCTCTTAGGAGACTTCAACTGCGTGTGCGACGTGAGTGACCGTTCATTACGTAACACACATAAGAACAAAAGTAGTGAAGTGCTATTTGGCATCACTGAAAATGCGGGCCTCATAGATATAGGGGCATCGGGGCAAATATCTTGTTCATATACGTACACTCAAGGAAGTTCACATTCTAGACTCGATCGTATATATGTTTCGACATCGTTGATTTCTAGAAGTCTCCAATGCAAAATACACCCTATTTCGTTCTCTGACCACTGTATGGTAATTACGCGACTAGGCGGAGACACTCGTGCTAGTTTCCGGCCTCAGTGGGCACTCTGGAAGTTAAATTCATCTATAATTGGTGATAAAACGTTCAGTGATCAGGTATGCTTAGCACTGAAAAATTGCTTCTCTCTTGATTTGCCAATATTGGCTGCATGGGAGCTTTTTAAGCAAGAAATCAGATCAGTCGCCCTTGAACTTGGTTCTATGAAGTCGTTTAACAAAAAGTATGAAGAGAAGAAATTGATGAGAAGTCTTTATAGCCTTTATTGAGCTTGAATGTGAATCTCCTGGAACGTACGCTGATGACATTGCAAATGTGAAATGTGACTTGCAAAAGGTTGACGCAGTGCACTATAGAGGCGCCCGTGTTCGGTCACGTAATAACCGCGCCTTACTTTCTGAGAAGCCGACCGGTCAGGCTTTGATTGATGAACGCCGCCACGCTTCTACGAAAGTTATTAACGACATGTATTCGAAAGACGCATTAGTAACTAACACGAGTGATATTGTGTCTCAATTCGAAGACTTCTTTTCGGTACTCTTCAGTGGTGCTTCTGGAGACCAGAATACCGAGCTTCTACAATACTTTGCGTCTTTGATAACTCCTCTAACTGATGAAGACTGTTCAGTCATTAGCGGTCCCTTTACTAAACAAGAGGTAGAGGTTGCCATTGATCAGTTACCCATGTCAAAAACTCCCGGTCCCGATGGCATTTCGGGTGAATTTTATAAAACCTTTAAGTAAATTCTTACGCCTGTTCTACTGAATATATTTTTAACAAGTTTTGAACGAGAGGAATTGCCACAGTCTTTCACAAAAAGCCACACAGTGTTAATACCTAAAAGTACTGGCAGAGAAAAATTACGTTCTGTTGATGGTAATAGACCGATTACATTGTCAAACGTGGACTACAAAATTTTTGCTAAAATTTTGTCCAATCGGTTGCAGGTAGCGATTTCAATTCTTATTGGCCCTCATCAAACATGTGGTATCAAAGGCCGTTCTATACAAACTAACATACACGTCGCTCGCACAGTTCTTGAGTGCTGTTCGACTTCTTATGATCAACTTGCAATGCTCCAGATTGACCTCGCAAAGGCATTTGATCGGGTCCGGCATTCCTTTTTATTTTCTCTTCTAGAACACGCCAATGTAGGATCCACAGTGCTTAATGGCGTTCGACTTTGTTATAGTCATTGTACAACCCGCTTTGTTGTCAATGGTAGCCTCTCTAATCCCGTCTACATCCGTTCTTCAGTGAAACAAGGATGCCCTATGTCCCCACTCCTGTTTGCCCTTTACTTAGAACCACTCTGTTTGAGCATTTTGAACTGCAGCAGTGTTCGTGGTTTTAATGTTTTTGGTAATGAGGTAAAAGTTTTAGCATACGATGATGATATTGCATTTTTCTGCAAAGACATGCACAGCATCGGTAAAACTCTTTCTATCATAGAACAGTTTGGTTCTGTTTCCGGTGCGCGGATGAATAACACTAAGAGCTCAGGGCTATGGTTTGGGTATTGGGCCATTACACCATCACATTATCTGGCATTGAGTGGTCCTGTGCGCCACCTAAATATCTAGGAGTTCCACTGCATACCTACAAGTTCAGTGCACACTACTGGAGAGAGCGCGTTCCAGCCCTCCAGCGCTACACAAATACCTTTGTCCCACACCGTCTATCAATATTTGGAAGAGAAGAAGCCTGCAACATGTTTTTGGCAACTAAAGTTTTCTATGTCTTTCAGGTTCTTCACTGCGCAAGGCTTTACATTCAACGTTTTCATAGGATTTTTTCAACGTTTATATGGTCTTCGAGTTTTGAACCTACGAGACGCGACAACATTTTTCGACCAGTGAGTGCTGGAGGGTTAGGCTTGGTGCATTTATATGTGCGACAGTTAGTCTCGCGCTTTTTCTTTTTTCGGGATAGCTCTCATCCGGTATTACGAGCTTTCATGCAGGTTAACCTGGTTCATGTCCTGCCAGAATTGGCGGTGTCCTCAGATTTAATTTCTAGACCTTGTTTATGGGGGTTTATGCGTGAGGTTTATTTTTATTGCGATAGCAATTATATGGACACTTCTACCGGATTTCTGCCGTCGCCGTCGTCGTCGCCGTCGCCGTGAGGTTCCCTGTAGATAAAATCTTCGCCGCGCGCCGTATGCCCGAGCGGAAGCGCGCAGGGACGCGCGCTATCACGGAGAGCGAACGCACTCAATCACCCACGCGCAAGCAAGGAAGCGGGAAGCCAGCGCCGGAGGGAGCGCGGGGGGGGGGGGGGGCGCACTTCTACGCTGCCAACAACCTCGCTCGTCCGCACCGTCTCTTATCTCCACACGGCTCTGACCTTTATGCGCCGTGCATTCGCCGCTCAGTTTCCGTTGAAGCGATAGACTGCACGTACCTTCGCCCGCTGCTGCGGCGTATATATGCGCTTGCTGCCAGTGTTTTGACAGTCGTTGTCTGCAGTCATTCAGTGTGATCTATTCATGTTTGTTTGTGCACGCTCGCAGCACGCTTGTTCAATCAGTTAGTAATAGTCGGGCCACATTTTCCAACGCACGCTACACATGCAATGCGGCCCGGATCGGCAGTGCAGAGCTACAGGTGTGTCCCTTCGCACGCGTTGCCCACGGGAAGCGCTTCTCATCAACACCACCGTTTCACACGCGCCTCCTCGTGGTCATCGAGTCTCTCTTCATGTCGGTCTACTTACGCCGCAGCACACCTGCTTACTTAATCAGCTCATGTTTACTACAATTCATATTGCTACCAAAGCCGCTCACCTTACTTCGTATGACATTGCTGTGTTGCTATCGCATTCATTGCTTCGCCCTTAGGGCGAAACTGTGACATTTTTTTCTATTTCTTTTCTGACTGCTCGATTTTCTAAAGATTATTTGTTTACTGTGTCACGAAAAAATCTTTACAAAGATTTAATATCGATGTTGTTCCCTCCGCCGTTTTATCGATCCGTATACATCACATTACCTGGACATGATGTCCTTGCGAGAGTGCGCAAAATGCCAGTTCCCCCTTCTACAAAAACTTTTTTTTTATAAATTACACACTGAAACATTACCCGTTAATACATGGCTGCATAAAAAGAACATTTTTGTTTCGTCTGTTAACTGTCGCCTATGTGACGTGCCTGAATCCATTGAACACTGTTTTATTGTTTGTAAAGATGCCATTTTATTTTGGCATGTTATCCATACAAATTTGCAAAAATATTTTGATCTAAATTCTCACAGTATCCGCTATCTTGTTGCACCGTATGAAGATGTTCCATTCGATATGTTTTTACTGATAGGCCTTCATAGCCTATGGAAATCTCGTATGCAAGACCGAAATGCAGAAAAAACTATTTCCTCGAGATCAAATTTCGTTCAGATGATCATACACTTTAAGGACATTTACAAACAAGAAGAATGTCAGCCGGCTTGGTATCCACTTTTGATTAGGTGTTTAACTTCCCCTTACAAGTTGTTGCTGTGAAGGACGGTGTTGCTGTGTGTGATGTTATCATCATATGGACTGCTCGTTCAAGTTTGATTAGTTAAGTCCACCTAGTGCTCATATTATTGTAAATAGTTCCTGTAAATACAACATTTCATTCATTGTAATAAATACCATGTTCAACAAAAAAAGTGGTTGTATGGCTGAGTGGTTACGGCGCTCGCTTCGGGATCATGCGTGCGCGCGTTCGAAACCCGCCGTGGGCAGAATTTTTTTTTCTTAATATCACGCTTTTCCCTTTTTTTCCTCTCTGTTTGCCAGCGCGGTCGCTTCAACCCCGGTGCCACGGCTGTCGCCGTGGTACCGGGAGCCGACGCGAAGCGGCGGTCGTTGGGGTGTTGCGGAGCGCAGCGTAGCAACACCCCAAATTTAAAAATACTGCTCCAGTCAGGTAGACTGCTCCCTCCCTGATAGTGAGATTATATTTGGATCATCAAAACAGTGATGCGTTTATAATACCACCGATGCCAACAGCAGGCTAGTCACCACCATCCCCAGCGTTTTTCCGTCAACGCCTCCTGCGTTCCAACGGCGGCGGCTCGAAACATGGTACGCGCGAGCGGCGCAGCGTGGCGCCAGCGGTCGAGCGCCGTACCTACTAGCAATTGGAAATACGCTGCCCGGGCTTGCTTGCACGGCGCGCGAAGAGTCGTTCGGGAAGTCACGCTGGTTCGCCGTGGTCACGTCATAGGCGTTCTGTGGTCACGTGAGGAGCGTCGCGCGGCCGACGCGATGGCAGCTTCCGGCGCGGGCGTAAAAATCCTAGCATTGGTAGGTGTCCACGCCACAACGTGTCCACACGCGACGCAGTCTCCGCGCCTGACGCCGTACGCGCCCAGGCGAGATGCGGCGCGTGTGGGCGCTTTCCGACACGTACGTCTGATTGGGCCTTTAGGCGGCGTGGATCAGTAAGCAAACGGGGATAGCCGGTATTCTATTTGACAATAAGAGGTAGAAATGTAGCTGGGCAGGCCATGTAATGCGGAGGATGGATAACCGGTGGACCACAACAGTTACAGAATGTATACCAAGAGAAGGGAAGCGCAGTCGAGGCTGGCAGAAAATTAGGTGGGGTGATCAAGTTAGGAAATTTGCAGGTGCAATTTGGAATTAGCTAGCGCAGCACATGGGTAATTGGCGATCGCAAGGAGAGGCCTTCTTGCTGTAGTGGACATAAATGTAGGCTTAAGATGATGTTTCTATAATGCTATTACGGCAGTTTGAACAATAGTCAACCCCTTGTTGACGTTCTGCAGTTTTATGTTACACTATAATCCTATGCCGACAGCGGAAAAGTAAGAAACTTTGGTGTCCTGAAGTGCAAAAACTTCGATCCGGCGTTAGTTTGCCTGTACCACATGATTCGTTTTTCGTTCGTACATGAGAAGTATAAAAAATATGCCCTGCGATTAGTGATAGCCCCACATAAATATGATGCAGCGAGAGTTGTCATTTATGAATCTGCCTATATGTACACCTCCTTTTCCGCCATACGTCATTGGAAAGCATCCCTAAATGTTGTCGGCATTTGCGCACCCAGTAGCAGAGAAGTGATGGAAATAGAAATTATTCCGTAATATTGTCCCTAAGTTGTCAGTACTATTGTATGGAAAGATGAGATGGTTTGTCCTCGTGTTTCTATTACTAAATGCATGGTTGTCTTAGCTCAGAGTATTTAAATGTGCTTCAGTTCAGATTATGCCTATACGTACAGCGAATACTTTTTTGTAATATGCGATTCGATTAGCAAGAAAATGGCTGGTGGGGGGAATAGTGATCCGCTTGCTCCATCTCTATGGCTTCACTGAAAGATGGTCTGAGGTCTCTCTAGAATGACCAAGGCGAAGCTGAGTTTTTCTACCAATATTTTTCATCAACCTGTATCACGTCGTATTTTAGCTCTGAAGTATGGCCCATGATTCCTTCATTACCTAAGATAGAGGACATACCAGAAAAAGCGTTTGTTATGCCTAGGTAATCACGTAACCTTAGAAAACTTGAGACCTAGGGCCAGACATCCGCCACCCGCTGCCATGATTTCACATTCTCAAAGACAAGAAGTGTTGAATTGAATGCTCATTTGAAACAGCATTTATAAGGATGCGTTCACTTAGGAATCTATGTTAGCTCACTTCATGCTTACTAATTTCAGTGCACTTCACGATCTTGAAGAACATTCAGGAGTGGTGCCTTAAGTTCTATCGCATGCAAAGTCATGGACCGTGCAATCTTTATCTGCGTCGTGTCTCATTCATTTATAAAATATGCTACACTTATGTCAGCACGGTTCTTCAATAGTTGTTGCTCAACTGAGCGTGCTTAGTTTGCAAATGTAATAACCTCAGCAAGGAGCAACTGGTAATAAAAAGTGTTCAATAATTAATATTATATAGAGCAATCGATCTTGTAAGGTGGTTAATTTATGTTTAAAATGAGCGCATACAGCTTAAAACAAAAAGATATACACAGATCACACGCACAAGTTTAAATCTATGTGAAGCGTCTAAAGAAATGTTTTGCATCTAACGGCAATGCATAGATTTTTTAACAGCGGAGCTGTTTAAACCGAGCGTTAGTCCGTAACGTGCGAACAGAAAATGTGTCTCAATCCTGACGGTAGTGCAGAAAGGGTCCAAGCGCATCGGCACCTACCCCTGTGAACTAGCGAAGCTGAGCCTGCCTAAGTCTAGCTAAGCATGGTTGGGACTGCTTAAGCTTAGTCATTCATCAATAGCCAATCGATAGCAAATCAAAAGCTAATCGATAATCGATCAAATATCAGTAAATTCCGGAAAATGCTGGAGATGACTTGGTAGTGCTTAGCCTAGCCCAAATACGTGGCCAATAACGTGCGATAGTCAATCAATAGCTAATCGATCATGAATCAATTAACAATAAATTCCGGGAAACGCTGGGGATGACTTGGTAGTGCTTAGCCTAGCCCCAATACGTGGCCAATACCTTGCGATATCCAATCAATAGCCAATCAATAATCGATCAGTAATCAATCAATTCCGGTAACTGCTGGGGATGACGTGGTAGTGCTTACGCTAGCCCAAAAGCCACGACTAGCTAGGTGCCCATCAGCTCCGCTGTCTCTAGCATTACGCCTCCAGCGCAAGCTATGCAATTTTTTTTATTCCATGCCATGCAATGTGTAATCTCATGAAATGTTTGCTTATCCACAAGAAAGCCAAAAGCTTTTTCATGCGATTTTTATTTCTATGCACTAAACAGCTCACAATCTATGCCGACATGCGAGCGCCAGTTCGGGCAGATATCCATCGTAGGACGTATACAAAACTGAGATGTCGCCAGGAGGGAAAAACGAGGAAGTGGGCGCTCGAAGGCACTGGCGCTCACAGAACGCGCGCCTCACAGAACGAACGCCTCGCCAGTGTTTTCTCCTACGCCTGGACTACTGTCTACTAATATGTTTCTGTTTCCTTGAGTGTAAAAAATCGTCGGCAGCGAACTACGGCTGAAGATACGCAACAATAACCATGTAACAAAGACGAAGGCGATGTATGATACTTGTCGGAAGGTAATCATACTTGAGAATTGCGACGAAAGGTCCAACCACAGAAAAGTAAGACACGTAGGAAGCAACATTTTGGGACTCTGTATCTCTTGTGTCACAGTAGGACACACCCATTATAGAGGATAGAGCAGTCACCCAGTGACACATACTTACTGGTTAAATTAGAGAAAATAAAGTAAAGAAAAAAAATCCGGAAAATATAATTCATCATTTCAATAAATGATTGGTGGACTTTAGCGATGTCTGTGAGTCGACAACATATGTTCGGGTTTTATGCAGGAAGTTATATTATGTTGCGCGAAATAGAGTTGGGCCAACTTGGCCAGTGTACGAGAGTAATATAAGCCATTTTGTGGGGACTTTCAAATAGGCTTTCAATATATATCAAGAAACATGTTCAGCAAGATAGTGACCGATCCAACTGCCAGACTGGCATTCGAAACGCGGGAAAGTAGGAAGACGGTGTTTCACCTTAAAATGTATTTCATAAGCTACTGAGTATCTGTCGCAAAGACAGGTCGATAGCATCTATCGATGTTGCGACTTATTGTATTCAAGTATATTCTGGTGTTCCAAAGGGCTTGTTGTCCTGCCGCGCGATTCTCGTGCCATATATTGGCGACATTTCTGCCTCTGTGGCATCGTCCTTTAGAAATTTCACTGATGGCTACATTTTTTCACAGTGATAGCTAGTGAAACTGATTACAGAATCATTCAGAAGCATTACGTCTTGATAGCATATGGATGTGCCCATTGGTATATGCCACTTTCATGCCACTTTGACTAGGAAGAATGCCTAATACCCCCACATGTACAGCACTAACAAAGTTGTTTCGCTAGTTCTATGGAACGTAACTTCTAGAAGTAATATTTATCTAGAATGAAGACCATGAAAATACTTACCTAATAAGAAACAGTAGCGCTCTGATTTGAGGCGTCGCTTTTGAGCTGCCAGTGATTCAAGCTGCGACTTATAAGGCAGAGAGCTGAAGGCTACGTGTCTTCCGAGCCCACTTGTATGATACCGTGCATGAGCACGGTGTATCAACCAAAACAACAAAGCAAAAAATGCTGCGGCACACCGAAGTACCTGTACATGCGAATAACCTTTCAGCATAAATCTACATACATTTTCAGCGAGATAATAATCAGTCACAAAGAAGAATAAAGAAATAGCTTCTGCTACAAGTTGTTAGTGCTCTGTTTTAAAATTGCATTGCTTTGGAAAACAAAACAAAGAAGAAACAGTCTGGTACTGCCACGTTGGTTTTATATGCTTGTAGGCACAAATGACCTAATCTGATTTACCGCTCTTAACCACACATGTATCAGTATAAATTCACACACCATCTATCGTATTGTGTAACGCGTTTCTATCTCATTAGTGCAAGCGTTTCTGATGTACATGCTAGCGCGTTTTTTGTATATTGCTGAATAAAGCGAAGGAAAGCGCTGCTGATTTATGTGAAGAAGTCATCCCTTAGCCACCACGTTAGACCACGCAGAGCAAGCGGATATTTTATAGAGCATTCTGTATCCTAAGCTTGAAGATGCGTGCGCGCACTTTTTGTCAATCGATTGTTACGCCTCTAACACATGTATCTCAAAGCACTTGCTAGCGCGAGGCCCTTAGATACAGGTGTTTTAGGTTGACTTTAATCAAACTTCTGTACTGGGGGAACCTCGTTTTAAGCCAACCATCGCAAACGTACTATATATATATATATATATACATATATATATATATACCGCGTGATAATTTTTCAGTTGTGCTGCATTAATTTTTTAATCCCCTGTTGCAGATTACATGACCCCTGTCCATGAGCTGGATTATGGAGAGCGGCTTTCATTACTCGCACAAGAAATCGAACTATATTTTAAATATATTCAACGAAAAAAGAAACTCGACAAATACTTTCTTATTTAATTACTTTCCAACAAATATTGCACTCTAGGAATTGAAGCTGGTCAGTATCCACGTAGAATGAATTTCCAAAATCACACAATTTGGGGACGTGAACCATCAAACTTACCGTAAATGTTCTACTTACTTTTATTCAAATACAAATTATATGGACACTCCTAGCGCATTTCTGCCGTTGCCGTGATGTTTATAAAGTCCAATGAGGAGAAAATCGTTGCCACACGACATACGCTCTGTGTGGAATGAAAGCGTACGAAGGTGAACCGGCAATCGTGGCTCAGTGTAGCGCACGCGAGGGTGGAAGGCAGTCCGGGAGTGCGCGGTCGCCTTTCGCGGGGGTGTGGGAACGGAGAGGGAAGGGGGGGGGGTGCATTCTGCGCCGTCGGCTGCTGCTTACAGCACGGCCGCTGGGGCGCCGTATCCTGAAAGCGATCTGCTATGCAGGCGAAGTGCACGCCCGCACGGGCCTCATCTTCACAGCGATCTGCGATGGGGACAAAGTGCATGCGCCGAGTACCGGTAGCTTAGTATGCGCTCTGCTTTCGACGTTTAGTTCACGCGGAAGCGAGGCGAGAGACAGCGCGAAGGTCAATTTGCGCCGTTGCTGCAGGAGCGCTTTGTGAATCCGGCGTTTTCACAGCCAGTTTCCGCGATCATCGAGCGAGATGTGTTCATGTTTACCTGTACGCGTGTGACACCGTGTTAGTCTATTTAGTTAGTAAGCAAATGCTTACTACCTTATACAGCCAATGAAACTATTGTCCTTGCTTCCTATAGCCCTTTCCTAATTGGCTGTCGCAATCGATGCTTTGCCTTTTGGACGAAACTGCGACTTTTTGTTACAAATCGCTCCATATTGTATTCTAACTCAAAAGTAATTGGAATGTTCAGGTATTTCGTCCCACAGTTCAAGAAATAATACTTCAACACTGGTGTCATCCTGGAGATTATTTCCGTTACATACGTCTTGCAAGCACACCCACTGCTGCAGGAGCTAGATGTGGGCGAGTTGGTGTAACATAGTTGAAGAAAAAACAGCGCGGAAAAAGACGAGGGCGAAGAGAAGACCCGCTGCAGTTCATGAATGCATTATATGCAGTTTTATGTAAATAAGGTATTCAGATCATTTTTAATAAGTTGAATATGTGTTCCGATGACTCGAGCTATAAATGTAGGCCGCATCGAATAATTCGCATCAAGGACAGGAATGATGCCGCTGGCAATTTTTTTAATTACTCAAGAAATCTTGAAAATGATCAGCCCGTTTATATATATACGAGGTGTGTTCAGAAAGAAACCGAACTTTTGCTATAACGGAGGAACGGCGGCCGCACCGCCGCACTGCGCGACGCGATACGACGTGTGACCGCTGCTTCAAGGCTCCCTCGACTTCCGAGTTACAGCTTTCGCCTCATTGTCATACTGAGGGACGGCCTGAATGTGAACAAGGTCAGTACACTACGCCTTGAGCAAGTCTTGACCATGGCGACAGTCTTGGCTCCGGCCGAAATTGACGAGAACACGATGGGCACTCCGCACGAGAAAAACGCGGACGCGTACGCCAGAGTGCAGCAAATCAGGCTCGGCGAAGGCACGTTTGGGGTGGCGGCGTACCTGGTCCCACCGGAGAATACGTGTTAGGGAATCATAAGAGGAGTCGACGTGGAAGCCAGCGAAGCTCAACTCAGAGCGAGAATTGTAAATCATCGGAATCCGGGTGCTTTGGAGGACAGGCGAATCAAGAACAGCACGGTGGTGGTGGTGCTTTTCGAGGGCATGAAAGTGCCCAACTACGTGGCATACGGGGCGAGTATCTGTCACTGCATGCTCTACCGACGCCACACGGAAGTCTGGTAAGAGTGTGGAGGACTGGGACACCGGGCTGACGTGTGTCCCATCCCGGGAAGCAAGTGGCGTCGCTCCTGCGGCAAACGATCGCCGGCGGAAGATTGCCGGTGCGATTCAAAATGCACGTTGTGTGGTGTCCCGCATTCCACGGCGGCCAAGGACTGCAGGCACAAATTTCAAGTTCCCTATATCGTCAGAAGACGACTGCGAAAGTGGCGCCGACGCGCCAAGCAGCTGCAGCTGGGGACCGACGTCAACACGGCGGGCAGCAGGAGCCGCTCGCGTACACCAGCAGTGCGGGAGCGCAGCATTGATAGAAACCCCTCCCGCACGCCAGTGGCGCGGAAGTGCGGCGCAATCAGGAACCGCTCTCGATCCAGAGGGTGCTCGATGTCCAGCGTGAGGATCCAAGAGGAGCCTACCTGGCCAGTCGTGTCAAAGGGAAGACGAAGAAGGAGCCGCAGAGACCCAAGGAGTTAACGTGGTCGACTTCGCTAGAGCATGGTAATAGGTCGCACGTGGAGGCAATACTTAAGGAAGTTAAGGAGCTTAAAGAGGAGGTACGCCGACTCAAAGCCGCCAAGGCAAACCCCATGCTCGGTGAAATAGAGGCCAGCAACCAGACCTCAGAGGCAGTCGAATAGATACCCCGCGTGGAAGGAGTAAAGGAAAGCGTAAGGCCCCCCTTCCCAAGGAGGAGCAACAGAGCGACTCGGAAACGTCTGAGGGAGAGGCTCCGCAAAGAAAGATGTTGGAGGAACTACTCAAGAGAAGTAGAGAAAATCAGGAAAGCGTAAAGCTTTTGCTGCAAAGAGTAGCGGTACCAGAGGAAAAGGTGGCGATTAGGGCCAAAGCCAAGGTCCGATCGCAAAGCAAGACAGCGAATCACTCCGAGGATGCTCCGGGCGCGGAGCAAGGCATGGTAATGTAGCATCATGACGGGCGATCACAAAGATCTGATAATCTGGCAGTGGAACCGCGCTAGTTTTCAAAGGCACAAGGCTCCACTGCGGCAGTTTTTGAAGAATCAGGTGGAAAAGCCGCAGATTTTATAATTACAGGACACACTTTGTGACGTGTCTACCCTCTCTGGCTTCAAAACTGTGTCGGTCAGGAACGAGGGAGGAAGAGGAGTAGCCACGATGAGGAAAAAAAATTTACCCTACATTGAGCATCAAGTTCATTCTGGACGGGGTAAGATCGAGGCCCCTTTCGTTGAGGTTATACCGCACGGGTGGCTTAAGCAGAGCGTCTTTGTGCTTAATGTCTATAGCGCACCGTCAGACCAGAGACAGACGTTTAAGTCTCTGCTTAGGAAGGCGACTTCAATAGTCGAGCACTCTACCCTGATAGTTGCCGGGGACTTTAACGTCCCTCATAGTGCATGGGGCTACGTCAGACATACGCTAAAAGGAAATAATTGGGTGAGGATCCTGGATGATCCGGCGTTTACAGTAATCACGGACCCGGGGTTCCCCACTAGGCTAAGCGCCTAGGTTGCGCGAGACACAACTCCTGATTTGGCATGTCTAAGGAACGTGGTAACGTCCTGTAGGCCAATAAGCAGGAAAATCTGGGCAGTTACCGCTTCATAGCGGCAGTAACTTTGAGGGTGGATGCCCGACCGGCCAGGGTATTTCGAGTCATGGACTGGGATGAATTTATATAACTTAGGAAGGAGCGAACTAGCACATTTTCGTCATTTCGCGAGGCTATTGACTCGCTCATGGAGGACGTAGATAGGGCTACTGAGATAGTAAAAACCGAAGCGGAGGTCCCAAGAATGTACCCACACTTAGTGCACCTGCTGGAGGCCAAATCCTTGATTCTGATGAAGTGAAAAACACAGCGACCATGCCGCAGGCTGCGGAAAAAGGTTGCGCAGCTTAATAGAGAGATCGAAATATATTGCACGGAACTGAATAGGCTACAATTGGACGAGGTCGGCGCGGCAGTAGACGGGTCCATGCGCTCAGGAGGGAAGTGGTACCTCCTCAAGCACCTCCTGGGTGACGCGCAGACTAAAAGGAATCAAAGGCAAACACTTAGTAAAGTCATACACAGGGACAAACAGGAGGGAAGTACTGAACAGTCGCTTTTGAATGCGGTCGCGGATAGATACCTCCCCGTAGGGCCGACGCAGGAAGATGATTATCCGCAGATCGAGTGTGCGATGGTAGAGTAGCTGGACGCGCCCTTCACAGAATCGGAGATCAGTGCGGTGGTCCTCCTTTTAAACAGCAGATCGGCTCCGGGTCCGGATAAGGTTCCTAACAGGCTATTACGTAACCCGGACGATAAGACTATGGAACTACTAAAGACGTCAACAGGGTATGGGAGGCAGGACAGGTGCCCGACGGATAGAAGGAGGCATCGGTGATACTCATCCCAAAATGTGGAAATCCCCTTGATTTGGACAACATGAGACGAATATCACTAACCTCGTGCATAGGCAATGTAGCGGAGCACGCGCTTTTGAACAGGGTTTCCGGGTACATAAAGCGCATGGACCTCTTCCGACATAATATGGTGGGTTTTCGGCCCGGCCTATCGACGCAGGAGGTTATGCTAATGCTGAAGGAGCAAATCTTCTATAGCGGCACTCGGGACGTGAGAAGGATTCTTGCCCTGGATCTCACTAAGGCGTTTGACACAGTATTACATCGATACATACTGCAGTGCAGGCCACGGCCGGGATAGGCCTGGGCGTCATATTCCAGGTCTTTGTCAGATCCTTTTTCATTAATAGAACCGCTACTACTCAGGTGGGGCAGACTCGGTAGCCCCAGGGATCAGTCATTTCAGCACTGCTCTTCAATATAGTCATGAAGGGCCAATACAGTCACGAAGGACCGGGGCATTGTCATGATGCAATGTCCAAGCCTTATTTTCCCACAATTCAGGCCTCTTACTGCGCACAGAACCTCTCAAACGTGCTAGGATTTCCTCGTAAACTTCTTTGTTTACCGTATGACCATGTGGAACAAATTCCTGATGGACAATGCCAAAAAACACAACCAACCTCACCTTCATTTTTGACAGACTCATGCGTGCTTTTTTTGGACGAGGAGAACCTTTCGCCGACCACTGCGATGGTTGCACTTTCGTTTCAGCATCATAGCCATAAACCCATATCCCATCGCCTGTTATGATGTTCTTAATAAAGTTTTCATTGTCATAAGCAGCGGCGAGCAGTTCCTGGCTGATTTCAACGCGGGTCTGCTTGTGTTCGCCAGTCAACAAACACGGCACGAATTTTGCACTGACACGACGCATCCCAAGTTTGTCACTTCAAATTTCATGACGCTGATGCCCACTTCGTCAGCGACTTCTCTAACAGTGAAACGACGATTTCCATGAATCACAGTTCGAACTCTCACGGCTTGGTCATCATCTGTGGTAGTGGAAGGTCGTCCAGGTTGGGGTCATCACCGACAGACATTCTTCCGTCTTCAAAACGCTTTAACCAATAATAGCACTGCGTGCGACTGATACAGCCCTCCCCGTATGCTTGGCTAAGCAACTGAAATGTCTCTGTGAAAGTTTTCTAAGTTTGCAGCAGAACTTCACAAACACACGCTGTTCTTCCAATTCATTCATTGTCCCTTTGAAACCAATCCGAAGAACAGCTTGTTCTTGGACCTACTTCAGCGGCTGTAGCTCGCCAACTAATGGTCAGCGCAAAACACGGCAAATGGCAGTTTGTTGTCTAAACCAGCCGCCACATGCGCGCTTTTTCAAAAGTTCGGTTTCTTTTTGACCACACCTCGTATACATGTATATATATATATATATATATATATATATTTATTGTCACATTGTAGTGACAGTGAAGAACACAGTAGCGTCAGCAGTGAATCGCGGGACTAGATCCTTATTGGGGGAACTTGTTCCTAGCAAAGCAAGTAACACTCAGGCGCAACGATAGTGGCGCGCAAGGTTGGCGATCGTTGTAAATATGATGAGCGCGTCAAGCGTGTTGGCTTTTACACTTGACTCGTCGAAGGTTCCAGCTTGATCGGTGTCAGCGTGCATTCAAGAAAATATTACACAGTACATGTTGCACGCACAATCAGATAACAGAAGGTTGGGTGAGAACAAACAGATAGAGCAAACCCTAATGTTCGAGAAACTTCCGATACATGAAGGCGCGTCCTGCTCTGAGCAAGAACGTGGAACACTTGTTAGCCAGTAAAAAGCGGTAACCCTAGAAAGATAAACACGTACACATGTAAATGGCCCCCTCTTATCGAGCGTCGTCCGGAGGCTCCGAACAAACCCAACAGCGAAAAACAAAAATAGCCGTGGTGAATAAAAAAGACAACAAAGCAGCAAAGAAAACAAGTCACAGAGTTAGTTTAAGTCACAAGAGGCACAAGAGGAGGCTTAAGATAAACAACTTGAACAATTTAAGGGTTCGAGTGCCGCCGCTGTGATTGCGAAATGCCATCTTGCATGACCTTATAATCCAGTGCGCCAATACGTCGGATGATCTTGTAGGGTGCGATATAGCGTCGGAAAAGTTTCTCGCTAAGTCCTCGTCGCCAAATTGGTGTTGAAAGCCAAACAATGTCACCAGGTAAGTACTTGACGGAGCGTCGCCGGAGATTGTATATGTCGGCTGTCGGTCCTCTGCTGGTTCTTGATGCGCATGCTGGCGCGCTCCTCGAGATTTTCTTCGTCGGTGACGTGTTACAGCATGGCGTCGAGAGGCGTCGTCGGGTTCCTTCAGTAAACCGCAGTGATCTGCGTTGTTTCTCGCACCACCATCTTGTAAGCTAAGGTTACGTACGGAAGGACGGCATCCCCCGTCTTGTGCTCGACATCGGCGTACATTGCTAACCTGTCGGCGAGGGTATTATTCAGCTGCTCCTTAAGTCCATTCGTCTGCAGTTTGTAGGCAGTTGTCCTCCTGTAGATTGTCTGGCTGTATTGTAGAATGGCTTGGCTGAGCCCTGCTGCAAAGGCCGTTCCTGTGTCGCTGATGTGAATTTCTGGGGCACCACGTTGCAGCTGGATGTTCCTGGCTAATAATCTCGCCAATATATGACCACACTACCTTTGGCAGGGCTTTCGTTTCAGCGAAGCGGGTAACGTGGTCCGTTGCCACGATGATACACTTATTCGAGGATGTTGACATCAAAAAGGGCTCCAATAAGTTGCTTCCGATTTGTTGGAATGGCCGACAAGGATGTTCGATTGGCTGTGGCAATCCGGCTGGCCTCGCTGCTGGTGTCTCGCATAGCTGACAGTCTCCGCATGTCTTCACGTCAGCGGTCAGGCGATGTCAGCGGTCAGGCGCGCCGAGTAATACTTCTGTTTTCTCCTCGATAGCGGTAGGGGGAAACCCGGGATGCCCGGCTCTCTGATCATCATGCCGCGCATGCAGTATATACTTCTGGCATCTGTGCTGCAGGCACAACGAAAAGATGTTAGTTTGTACGGACTGGTTAAAAGTTCTTCTTTTCGAAGACATCGTTCTGTAGCGAAAACGACGACAATCAACGACAGTAGTCAGCAAGTCTTATTAGTTCCGCATCTCCTAACTTCTTTTCGGCCAAGTAGTCGGCGCTTATGGTCCCTAGGAAAGTGCCTTCGTCTTGGGCGCCTTGCTGCGGCGGATCAATGGGGGCGCGAGGCAGGCAGTCGGCATCAGAGTGTCTTCAGTCGGACTTGTAGAGTACAATGACGTAAATTTCTCGCAGTCTCAGGCTCCACCGTTGTAGGCACCATGAACGGTCCTTTAAATTTACCAGCGAAGAGAAGGATTGGTGGTCGCTCGCGAATTTATAGGATCTACTCTACAGGTAAGGTCGAGATATTGCGGTAGCCAAAATTATAGCAAGAAATTTCCCAGGGTAACATAATTGGCTTCGGCTTTCTTATAGTGCGCGGCTAGTACAAGCTATCACCCTTTCAAACCTCCCCTTCCTTTGGACAAGCATGGCACCAATGGCTACGCTACTTACATTGGTCTTGCTTTCCGTATCGGTGTTTTAATCGAAGTGGAGGAGTATTAGGGGTGACTTGAGGCGCTGCTTAAGCTTTTCTAACAATTCGGCTTGCATCGCTTACCACTCGGACTTGATATCCGATATTGCGAGATGCGTTAATGACTCAGCCATGCGAGAAAAGTCCTTGACGAAGCGTCTATAATAGCCGTACACGCCTACAAATCTGCGCAATCCCTTCTTCTCGGAGGGCTGTGGAAAGTTAGCGATGGCAGATGTCTTGCGTGGATCAGGACGAACTCCAAATTGGCTGGAGACGTGGTCAAGAAACAAAAGCTCATAGTAAGCCAACGGCATTTTTCCAGCATCAGAGTGAGCCCTGATTACTTAAGGGCCTCTAGTATTGTGCCGAATGGCCGAAGGTGATCGTCAGAATTCCCAGCGTAGACGACGACATCAACGCAGTAGACGAGCAAGGTCTGCCACATCAACCCTGCTAACGCTGTGTTTATCAAAAGCTGGAATGTTGCAAGCGCCTAGCACCGCCCGAATGACGTGGCTTTAAACTCGTAGAGTCCGTCCGGTGAGATGAAGTTGGCCTTATCGCGATGGCTCTTGTCAACATTTATTTGCCAATCATGAGGGCTATCGACAAGCAGTACTTAGTGTTGCAGACCAGGTCCAATGCGTCGTCTATCCGTGGGAGGGGGTACACGTCCTCATTTTTAGTCTCGTTAATCCGACGATAATCGAGGCAAAACCGCAGGGTTCCGTCCTTTTTCTTCAACAAGACTACATAAGAAGTCCAAAGCCTCTTCAAAGGCTTTACCATTTCGTCCTGTAGCATTCCATCGACTTGTTGGTTAATGGCAACTCGTTCCCCTGTCGAAACTCGGTACGGGCTCTGTCCGAGTGAGCGAGCGCATTCAATTACTATTATGTGATGCGTAGTGACTGTCGAATCATCAAGGATCTTCGAAAAGAATGTTTCCTGACTTGCCCGTAACTTGCTTCGTTGGACCGGGCTGGACCGGGTTGTAACTTGCTTTGTTCGAACGGGTTGGACCAGTGTATGGTCGTGGCTGGGGATGAATTACAAGAAATGATTGAGGGCCTTAACAGAGAAAGTGTAAGAGTGGGGTTGAAGATTATTATGCACAAGACAAAGGCAATGGCAGTTTATTGTCTAAACCAGCCGCTACATGCGCTCAGTAGCCACAGCGCGCTCCCTCTGCCGGTCGGGGCGCTTTTTCAAAAGTACGGTTTCTTTTTGACCACATCTCGTATACATGTATATATATTGTCACATTGTAGTGACAGTGAAGAACACAGTAGCGTCAGCAGTGAATCGCGGGACTAAATCCTTATTGGGGGAACTTGTGCCCAGCAAAGCAAGTAACACTCAGGCGCAACGATAGTGGCGCGCAAGGTCGGCGATCGTTGTAAATCTGATGAGCGCGTCAAGCGTGTTGGCTTTTACACTTGACTCGTCGAAGGTTCTAGCTTGATCGGTGTCAGCGTGCATTCAAGAAAATATTACACAGTTCGTGTTGCACGCACCATCAGATAACAGAAGGTTCGGTGAGAACAAACAGAAAGAGCAAACCATCGCAAACGTACTATATATATATATATATATATATATATATATATATATTATAAAGTAGATTTATTGAGGTTCGTAGCGACAGCCGGTCGTAGGATGCACCGAGCACGGTCCTCTCGCTCGAGCTTCTGCTGCGCGCTTGATGCTGCCGATGCTACTGACTCTGCGCCGACGTTCGCCATCTTCCTTACAAGGGCCACGCGGAAATAAATGGGCCATCCTGGCGACATAGTTGTCCGGAAGAACGATAGAAAGGTGATACGGCTTGAGGCGCTGAAGGTGAACGACTTCACGGTTCCGACGTCGCAAGTCGGACGGAGGCGTGAGTGGCTCAAGCAGGTAATTAACGGGTGATGTTCTCTCGAGAACGCGGTATGGCCCGTCGTACTTCAGAAGGAGTTTTGAAGCGAGCCCAGGCGTGTGGTGTGGCACTAACAACCGGACGAGGGCGCCCGGGAGAAAATTGGGAGTCGAGTTCAGAACGTCGTGAACGGCTTTTTGACGGTTCTGGTCGTCAGAGGTGAATTGGCGGGCTAGCTGGCGACATTCTTCGGCGTGTCTGGCTATTTCCAAGATCGGCAGGCTTTCGGATGGGTCCGGCCGGTAGGGCAGGATGGTGTCGATTGTGTGCGAAGGATGACGGCCGTAAGGAAGGTAAAAGGGTGAGAATCCGGTAGTGGCCTGAGTTGCGGTGTTGTAGGCGTAGGTGACAAACGGAAGAATTAGGTCCCAATTAGAGTTATCAGGTGAGACGTACATGGCGAGCATGTCAGCAAGAGTTCGATTGAAGCGTTCCGTGGTCCCTTTAGTCTGTGGGTGATAGGCGAAGCATTACGATGAACAATAGCGCATGCAGCAAGCAGTTGTTCGATGACTTCAGATAAGAAGGTACGGACTCTGTCGCTTAAAAGTTCACGTGGACCCCATGACGAAGGTGAAAACGGCCGTAGTATGAAATTGGCGACCTTCTGCGCTGTAGCATTTGGTTAGAGCAGCAATCTCCGCATAACGTGTTAAGTGGTGTACCGCAACGATGATCCAGCTGTTGCCGGTGGGAGTCAACGGAAGTGGCCCGTAGCGATCTATGTCCACGCGATCAAAGGGCCGGGATGGGCATTGTAAAGGCTGGAGTTCACCGGCGGAGTTGTGCGGTGGCGCTTTGCGGCGTTGGCACTCATGACAAGAGCGGACGAAGTGGCGGACGAAATTGTACATTCCCCGCCAGTAATGGCGGTGTCGAAGTATTTCGTAGGTCTTGAAGACTCCCGCGTAGCCACACTGAGGGTTGACGTGGAACGAGGAGCAGATCTCTGACCGCAAGGTTCGCGGAATGACGAGTAACCATGTGCGTCCCTCTGGGGCATAGTTGCGTCGATACAGTAGCTGGTCTCGAATCGCAAAATGCGGAACTTAGCGCCGAAGCGTTCGTGACGCTGGAAGTTTTGCCGTATCCGAGAGAAGTTCAACAGAGATGCAGTCCAGGGATCATTACGCTGTGCAGCAGCGATAGTCGTGACTGGCCTTCGGGGGAAGCGGTGCTCAGGATAGCGCGTCAGCGTCGGAGTGCTTTCGCCCGGAACGGTAAACCACGCGGATGTCGTATTCCTGAATTTGCATTGCCCAGCGGGCAAGGCGGCCCGACGGGTCTTTTAGCGTCGACAGCCAACATAGTGCGTGGTGGTCGGTCACTACGTCAAAAGATCGGCCGTATAAATACGGGCGAAACTTGCCAAGCGCCCACACAATGACCAAACACTCCTTTTCTGTTAGGCTGTAATTGGCATCCGCCTTGGTTTACGTGCGACTCGCGTATGCGACGACGTATTCTGTGTGGCCAGGTTGACGTTGTGCCAACACAGCATCAAGGCCTACGCCACTTGCGTCAGTATGAAGTTCAGTTGGCGCTTGAGGGTCAAAATGGCGAAGAATGGGTGGCATCGTGAGAAGACGCGCAAGGTGTGAAGGCGTCCTCACACTTAGGAGACCATGCTGAGAGATCTCTAGAGCCACCAAGGAGCTACGTGAGAGGTGATATAATTGGCGCAAAGTTTCGAACGAATCGCCGAAAGTAAGAACAGAGGCCGATGAAACTGCATGGCTCTTTGATAGTGGTAGGTTTGGGAACGAAGTAAGAGCACGTAGCTTCTCGGTATCCGGGCGAATGCCCTCCTTTGACACGACATGGCCTAAAATTGTGAGCTGACGAACAGCAAATGGACATTTCTTCAGGTTAAGTTGCAACCCGGCGTTGGTCGAGTAAGTGAGTACGTGCTGGAGGCGGAGCAGGTGCGTTGCGAAATTAGGGGCGAACACCACAATGTCGTCAAGATAGCAGAGACAGATTTTCTTTTTCAGGCCACGCAGAACATTATCCATCATTCTTTCGAACGGAGCAGGTGCGTTGTAAAGTCCCAAAGGCATGACGGTGAATTCATACAAGCCGTCTGGTGTAACAAATGCAGTTTTCGGGCGATCGGCCTCTGCCATGGGCACCTGCCAGGCCTGACCACAAATCCAGCGAAGAAAAGAACTCGGCTCCCTGCAAACAGTCCAAAGCATCACCGATGCGTGGTAATGGGTAGACGTCCTTCAGTGTGGTCTTGTTCAACCGTCGAAACGCAGAAGCGGATGAACCGTCTTTCTTCGTGACTAGTACCACGGGAGAGGCCCATGGGCTCTGTGAAGGTTGAATGACGTCCCGACGAAGCATGTCATCGAACTGTTCCGCAATGCCGCGACGTTCCGTAGCGGACACGCGATATGGTCTTTATCGCAGCGGTGAGTGAGATCCAGTGTCGATGTGATGTTCGACTGTCGATGCACTGCCAAGAGATGCTTGCGCAACGTCGAAAGAACGGTGGAAGTGCTGAAGGATTGCGAGAATGATGATGTATGGTGTTTAATGGCGCAAGGGCCAGATATGGCCAAAGAGCGCCAGGCCAGTGTTCATGAGTTGACAATGGAGCAATGAATTGCGAAAGGTAGATGTGTAGTGGCTGTAAAAGGGCCTAAAAACAATCGCTGTAAAATACGTAAAATGTATATGTAATAAAATTATGGCAATGGCTAATGAGGTGCACTATGATCACGAAAGAACAGATTGCAAGATAATGACGATAGGCGAAAATATATCACAGATAAATTTTTTTTTAAAAGCACTACTGCCTTGACAGACCCTTTGAAAACGTAAGGGCCTGGAGGCGCGTGCTATGCAAAACTACTGTCGCGGCGACTTCCTCTGAACAGAGGACGCGCTACGAAACTATTGGGCAAATAACATGCAGTACAACATCGCTCAGAAAATCCAGAACAGCTTTAGTGCTAAACAGAGGTTCGTCGCCAAGAAACATAGCAGGGTGGAGAGGGAGACGGTACTGGTACGCTAAAGGGAAGTGTCGTTTTCTCTCTTTTTCGGCTTCCCTGCACTCCACGAGCACGTGTAGCACAGTAAGCCTCTCTCCACATCTACCACAGTTTGGCGGGTCATTTCCAGTTAAGAGAAAATTGTGGGTGCCATATGTATGTCCTATTCTCAGACGAGAGAATAGGACATTAGTTCTTCGTATTTTCGCAACAGGATGCCACGGGCCAATTTGTGGCTTAACTAAGTGGAGCTTATTGTTCGTTTCGGCATCCCGCAAGCGCTGCCAGTGGCTTCGAAGTTTCTTTCTCAAGTAGGGCTTGAGATCTGTGGCAGCGATAGAAGCGGTAGGGTTAAGGGCTCGCGATGTAGTTGATGTGGCCATTTGATCAGCCAGAACATTGCCCTCGATGCCTCTATGGCCAGGCACCCAGCATATAATAATATGCTGGTTAGACAGGTATGCCTTGCACAGAGCAGAATACAGTTCAATAAGTACAGGGTTTTTGTGTCTATGTAGAGTCATGATGGCTTTTACGACGCTTAGGGAGTCTGTAAATATTATTGATCTTTTGAGTTTTGATTCGCCTATACTCTTCACAGCCGATAAAAGCGCATAGGCCTAAGCCGTAAAAATGCTTGTTTCCGGGTGCAGTACATCGGACTCGGAGAACGATGGGCCGACTACTGCATAAGATACCCCTGCATGTGACTTGGAAGCGTCGGTGTAAAACTGAGTGCAGGACGAGTACTTGAACTGGATTTCCAGAAAATGCATCCGGATATGCACCTTACGTTCAGCATCAGCTTTTCTTGCAGGCTCTTGCATTGCTGCCACTATCCGTCACCAAAAGTCCCGTGATCGGTTGCTCCCTTCACCGATCCAAGGACTGGCTTCCTACAGAAACCTTGCACTCACCCGTCCCGGTATTCGAGTCACCACCTCAGCTGGAAAGCGGAAGCAGCCGACAGCGCACTTGCCCTGCGGCGCCCCTACCGGAGCCAACGCTGTTCCAGCTGCCGTCATACTCTGCCCCTGGAACCACCGGATCGACACAAGCATCAGCTTTGCTCGATAAAAGGATCGCCGCTCCCTCCCTCCCTCTCAGTGGGTCTGGCAGCACGGCAACGATGCGGTCACCTTACGTTCAGCATCTGCTTTTCTTGCAGGTAAATAACAAATGCTTTTTGTTTGCTAAGCGCACCAGTTACGCTGCCCTCGTTGTGCTGCCGGGCCCACGCAGCTTCTTGCTCACTGTGAAACAATGTACGTGCATTTTCGTTAAACTACTACTACTCGCCGGCGACATCGAAGAAAATCCCGGTCCTAGCCTTCGTTCCGCTACTACGCAAACGTCGGGGGATATTATGTCTGCTCTTGACGAAATTCCCTCAGGACAGACCTCCTTGCTAAATGAAATGAAATCGATTCGCACTAAGTTATCGCAAAATGACAAGGTGTTTGAAAGTATAGGAAAAAGACTGGACAAGATTGAGGAGGACTGTTCGTGCATTGCTGCGATGAAAACAAAGTTAGATAACACCCACGACTTACAATGCGTAACGCCGCTGACATTGCAAATCTGGCAGCACGAATAGACGACGCTTAAAATAGGTCGCGTCGTAACAACCTAGTGTTTTTTTGGGTTGCCAGATGCAGGACGTGAAACTTGGGATCAATCTGAAAGCCTAATTATACAGCACTGCAGCTCTAACCTTAATCTTGATATCCAGTCAAGTGACATAGAGCGCGCCCACCGGCTCGGGAAATTCGAACCAAGTAAAAACAGACCTATCATTGTGATGCTCTCCAACTTCAAAGCAAAACAACGTATTCTTTCGAATGCAAAAAAACTAAGAGGATCAGGCTTCAGAATATCCGAAGACTACTCCCGCAACACCCGTGATGCCCGCAAGAGCCTCGTTGAGTATGGCAAATCCCAAGGGAAAGCTTTTAAGCTTCGTCACGACAAGCTGATTATAGATAATAGGAGCTACGTATTTGATCACTCCAACAATAGGGTCATCCCATATAAAACATAGCTACCTTGCAATGCCTCCAGAAATACGTGTGACCCTTTCCCATTTCTTTACACAAACATTAGAAGCATTCTTCCAAAACGTGATTCACTTCAATACCTTGTCGAAACCACTGAATCTAAAATAATTGCTCTTACCGAAACATGGCTGAATTCATCTGTTGATGATTCGGAACTGTTATGCACTTTCCCCGATTTTGATATTTTTCGTCGCGACCGAGGCGGTAGGCGGGGCGGTGGTGTTATGCTGGCTACCCACCGTAGTCTTAACTGCTCATTAATCAACATTGCTACGCCAATCGAAGCCTTATTCCTGGTTTGTAAAACTTCATATCCACCTGTTATATTAGGTGTATGCTATCGCCCTCCTGACGCTGAACCTTCCTTCATTGTTTCGCTACACGAATTACTTTGCTCTATAACGTCCACACACCGTAACGCTTCCATCATTTTATACGGCGACTTCAACTTTCCCTCCATAAACTGGCTTGATATGTTATCATCTTTATCAAAGAATAACGAAGAATGCGAATTTTTGAACATGTGCCTCACACTTGGTCTTACACAGCTAATATAGGAACCAACGAGACTTACTGATAAAAGCGCACACATACTAGATCTTCTGTTGACGTCACACCCTGATAATGTCTCGTCACTAACAATTTTACCTGGGTTGAGTGACCACGTAATAGTTCATGGTTCCATTCATTGCAAACTATTACTCCCTAAAAAAGAAAAGAAATTATTAACACTGTACGATAAAGGAGATTATGGCAGCATGAATAGAGACCTAACTGAGTTCTGCACTTGGTTCCTAGTTGATTTTCTGGATAGATCAGTTGAGACAAACTGGCTGTTGTTTAAAAACAAAATGCGTGACCTAATTAATAGATATATACCAACCATTTATGTTACAGAGCGCGTATCGTCCCCTTGGTTCAATAACAACTTAAAACGCCTGAATAACAAAAAGAAGAGACTTTTCCGAGCCGCCAAAAATACTAACAACGCATGCGCTTGGGAAAGATACCAGGTGGCTGAAAAAACATTTCAGCGCTGTGCAGCGGAAGCCAAGCAACGTTTCCTTTCTACTACATTGCCTACAATGTTGCGTAATAATCCAAAGCAATTCTGGAAAACAATTAAACCAGCCCACCATAAAACTGTTTCTTTATGCGACGATCACAATAACCCTCTTCCTGAAGCAGTAGTTCCTGATGTACTTAATGAAACTTTTTATTCTGTATTCACTCTCGAACCGAATGATGAACTGCCCAATTTTCCTGAATTTAGTTACCCTACTATGCCCGATATACAAGTCAGCCCTCACGGCATCAGCAAACTCATTGACAATCTTAAATTGTCATCTTCTGCAGGCATCGACGGAATTAACTCCAAGGTGTTAAAAAATACCAAGCATAGTACAAGTGTCATCCTGTCTCACATTTTCCAAGAGTCCCTGTCATTAGGAGTGGTGCCACAGGACTGGAAGGTGGGCAAGATCATCCCAGTCCCAAAGAAAGGTACTTCGTCATCACATAATAGCTATCGACCGATTTCATTAACGTGTGTGGCTTCAAATTAATGGAGCACGTCATTTATTCGCATGTAACCAAGTTTCTAATCTCTGTTGACTTCTTTCACCCGCAGCAACATGGTTTTCAAAAAGGTTTATCTTGTGAGACCCAGCTTGCATTATTTACTCATGACATCAGCTCAAGCATTGATCGCAATATTCCCATAGACGCCCTGTTCCTCGACTTCGAGAAAGTCTTTGACAAGGTACCACACAAACGACTATTCCTTAAGCTCTCACACCTAAATCTTAACCCCTTTGTCTTCGACTGGCTGTGCGACTTCCTACACAACAGGCAACAGTTCGTCTGTATTAATGGGCATACTTCCTCATTAGCGCCTGTTATATCCGGAGTTCCTCAGGGCACCGTCCTCGGACCATTACTTTTTTTAATCTACATCAATGACCGACCTACCGACAAACATCTCCTCCTGTATTCGACTTTTCGCAGACGATTGTGTCCTTTACCGTCCTATCCATAGCTTCCACGATAACATTTCCCTTCAAAACGATTTACTAACTGTTGAAAACTGGTGCAGAACTTGGCTAATGTGTTTAAATATCAAGAAGACTTCGCGGATCTCATTCCACCGCCGAGCTTCCTACCAAGCACATAGGTACGTCATTTTTGGCTCCGAATTATCTTTAGCTTCATCGTACAAGTACCTTGGTATCACAGTGACTAATGACCTCAGCTGGTCACATCACATAGGAAGCATAACAAATGAAGCTAACCGTGTCCTTGGCTATGTCCGGCGTAACCTTAAGTTTACCCCTCCTCACGTAAAATTGCTAACGTACCAAACGTTCATTCGTCCCAAGCTGGAATACGCATGCGCAGTTTGGGACCCGTACCAGATTAACCGACAGAAATCTCTTGAGTCTATTCAAAACCGTGCTATTAGATTTGTCTTCTCAGATTATTCATACTATTCTAGCGTCACTTATCTAAAACATACGGCTAATCTTCCCAGTCTTGTGTCACGCAGAAAAATAGCGCGCCTGCCCCTCTACCACAAGTTTTATCACTCGTCTCTTGCTCACTCGATTATCGTACCTGCTCATCGCCTTTCGCTCCGCAACAGTCAATCTAAAGCGGTATACCCACCACCTGCGCGCACTACTGCGCACCTCAACTCATTCTTCATTCGAACAGCGAATGACTGGAATCATCTGCCCACCGACGCTGCGCACCACTCCGACCCGTGCCACTTCAAGTCATTCATCGAAGAACTCGTACAAATGTAACCCACCCCTCATGTAATACCCCATACCAGGGGCATTTCAGGTATCAATAAATAAATAAATAAATAAATAAATAAATAAATAAATATGTGCCTCTGGAGCATCTTTTGTGACCTCTACAAACGAAGTATCACACTCTATGAGTTGCCACTGCCACGGTGGCATTGGCTTTGCTGGGGCCATCAGAGTATTTTCAAGTAGTGGGATGTCCATTTCTTCACTAATTTTTCTTACACGTAGTGAAAAGGGTTCTCTTGCTGTCGGCCGGTTATTAAAGAGTGTGGAACTGGTCATATTATTTACGGTTGAGAAGGACGGATGTTCCGGGTTTGATGTTACTTTCAGGAAATAGGTGAGGCTTAAGGATGAACGTTGCATATCAAGCGACCACATGTCCGCCTCTACATACAGGCTTGCCACAGGACTTGTCCTGAAGGCACCAGTGGCTAGGCGGATGCCTAGATGGTGTACAGGATCCAGCATCCTTAGGGCGCTTGGCGTAGCGGAATGGTACACTATGGCGCCGTAATCTAATCTTGTAAGTATGAGGCTCTTGTACAAATTTAAAAGACACTGTGTGTCACTACCCCAAGCGGTGCGTGACAACACTTTTAGAATATTCATTGTTTTCATACACTTGTTTCTTAGATACCGTACACTGTAAAAAAAAATTGCTTTGGTTTTACGGCAAATCTGCTGGTAATTTGTGACCGAACACTTTCCGTAAGTAAAGAACGGTCATTTCCGTAGAACGGGCAACCGTAAAAATAGAGACCGTATTACAAAATACGAGTGCTTACATATTCAGAAAACGGAAGACTCTGTATGCTTAATCGTATGGCTCGACCGTTAATGTACAGGTGCTTTCCGTATTCAGAAAACGGAAGGCGCTGTATGTTGAATCTGTAGTATACGGTCCAACCGTTAAAATACAGGTGTTTCCGTATCCAGAAAACGAAAGGCTCCGTATGCTGAATCTGTACTATACGGTCCAACCGTTAAAATACAGGTGTTTCCGTATCCAGAAAACGAAAGACTCTGTATGCTGAATCTGTACTATACGGTCCAACCGTTAACATACAGGTGTTTCCGTACTCAGAAATAAAAAGGCTCCGTATGCAAAATCTGTACTATACGGTCCAATCGTTAAAATACAGCTGTTTCCTGTATTACGTTTTACAGAGCATATTGATTGTTTAGAGAATGTACTATCGGGGACAGAAGTGCCCAAAATGTGCGAATGTCGACCGAATTTTATTGGTGCACTTTCTGCTGGGATCAGCCACGCTAACATTTGCATTCGGAAAGTGGTCTGCAACGCAGATGATAGCAGCTGACAGTGCAGAGATGCAATTTGGTCGACACTCGCACGTCATGGGCACTTTTGTCCCCGATAGTACATATCCTTTAATGCAAATGTCATGAATACAGCTCATCGCAGAAGCAGCAGGTCACTATGGAGAAAACTGTCTGGCCAACACATTGAAATAGCTCAAAAGATCAAACACTTTGCCTTTTGTGACATGAATGAATTGCACAACATATATACAAATGAGTGCAAAATTTTATTCGTCAAGTACTTTAGATCACAGAAGCAATTTTATTTTCTTCGACCACTCGTCTTGCACTGTTTCCTGGTGAAAGCTGTTCCCACATGCCTTGCAAGGATAAACTTGCTGCTGTTAGGAGAAACAAATAATACTGGTGAATTTCCATCCTAAACGAAGTGGCAACAAAAGACAATCACAGAGCACAAAAAAGCGGTAACTGAAGTATTAAAAAACCATGAACTTGGTTCAACATTGTCAGAACAAGGGATGTTGCTGTAGCCAACATTTCGACAGATATGTGTCATCAAGGCAGCAACTATTTTCCTTGGCAGCGGTTTTGGATGTGCATAGCTCACTCGCCCCTACCCTCATCTGGTGCATATAGTAGGTCAAGAGAAACCAAAGTGTTAAAATAAAGGTAGGAAGGGTGTGTTTCGCAGTGATTGTGATGGAGTGTGTAGGGGCACTGCTGTAAGTTGTTACGTAAGTAACAACTTACAGTAGTAGTAAGTTGTTACTTACGTAAGTTATAAGTAGGGATGACCTAAACAGAAAACGATCTGTAGACCTAGTAGACCTATTCTTCCCAGAAATCAACATAGGAATTAAAATAAACTGGACATTTGGCGAAAAAAAAGCAATGAAGAATTAGGCAAAATAAACTTTGTAACATGATGTGTCTGGTTAAGATCAGTGGAAATGGCAAATGAAGGTACGTTATCAATAAACATTTCATCAAGATCCCATAAAGAAAAAAAGATATTGGTCAAATATTAAATATGCAAGGACACCAAATTAAACTGGGTATGACCATAAACAGTAAAGAACAGCCTGCGAAAAAAATGGGATGGGAAATGATAACAAGGTGCAAGATAGAGAAAAGTTTAGCGCTGTTTACTGTATGTTCATGCCACTACTGACGACTTGAAGTTTCAGTCTTCCTGCTGAAGCTGTAGTACATGGATAAGGAAATGGGTCACTTTGCAGACAAGTCTACGTTCAGATTCTGTTCAAATCTTCAATGTAACTTTATGAAAGAAAATGGTATGGACAGTCCTACTGGATGGGCATTCATTCAGCAGTACCATCCACAGGTATTAGCTTAAAATTTATTGGTCTCACTGGACCTTAGCTCTTGGGAAATCATTAGCTGTTTTTTTTATCACAGATGCCTTCAAGTTATATCGGTTGGCAGGAGTGCTAGCACACAACATTATACTTGTTGCCGCAGTCAAAAGTGATATTTGGTAACAATGAGTAAAAGAAGCAAACAGCATTCTACAATACTGATTCAAGTCAACCGAAAAAGCTGCTAAAATGAATGTACCCTGGCCCCCAATACACAATAATTACACATCACATTGAAGCTCATCGTGTCGATCATGCTATTAGAACACTAGGCATCAAGTGAGGAGAATAAGGAGATCAAAAAAATTTAATTATGGGGTTGTACGTGCCAAAACCACGATCTGATTATGAGGCACGCCATAGTGGGGGATTCCGGAAATTTGGACCACCTGGGATTCTTTAACGTGCACCTAAATCTAAGTACATGGGTCTTTTCGCATTTTGCCCCCATCGAAAATAAGGGGATGGGCACATCCTTTTTTTTAACATTAAGTGTGCTTCGCATTAATGTTGCCTTCCAACTCCGAAACGAGCAGTTTGCGAGATGGTGACCGACACATAAGAAAACTCATGACATTCTGTGCAGCAGAACATCACGCGCAAATACACTTTTTCCTCCAAAATGACATCCTGTAGTCAAACCTTGTGCACATGTGCCAACCTTAGAATTTGAAAAACACCACAGTGGAAGACAAAAAGTGTTAACCTTGCTGACGAATACTAAAATTATTTGATTATTCATTCAAGATTCGCAGACTTCTCTACAGGTGCTGTAAACAGGCACCCTGCTTTTGCAGTTGTACCAACAATGATCTGTAGAGCAGATGAGAAATGGTTATGAAGTTTACGCAGGAGTATACGCCGCAAATGACAATCCAATTCACATTTTAATCTGGTGGAGGATGCGTACTCCAAAATAGAAGAAACTAGTGTACCCTAAAGATTGCTGTGGCCGATGCCTGTGCACTAGCAGGTACACATAACATGGCAGCTGCAATTATATTTCTACAAGCTATAGTTACTGCAAGCTACTGCCAGTGTACTGGTCCACAGCTGTAATACATTTAGGGCAATTTAAAACTCTCTAATGAATTTATCTCATATGACAGAATTGGAATGCAATATCTTGCAAATAAGTGATGCTCTATGTGTCGTCCCATACAATGAAACACCTTTGAAAAACCTGAATAGCCACCTGGGCCGTGACGAGAGGTGAAGTGTATTCTGTGTAAACTAGTACAGCTGCATAGTGTAAAGCTCTGGAGAGTGCATTTAGTAACAGCTGTGAAGCTTTTTTGTTTTTTTTTTTAAACTGCACACAGTAAAAACCTCTAGCAGTTTTGAAAAAGTCTTTTTATTAAAAAAAATTTCTGCGCACAAACGAACAAGGACGAAGAACCATTTGCTTAAGAACCCACAGATCTGCTTAATCCAATCAACAGGACACATCAATAGCACATATAACAACACGTGTGATAAAAATGCCACGGATCAGCGCGACCCCGTCAACATAAAAACAGCAATGCACATAAAACGAGCACTTAAGATGAAACTATGTTAAAGATAAGATGACAGGAGTGAATTCTATTTATCTAGCAATGAAACAGAAGGATGACTGATGCATTTTTACTTTAGTTTTACAATTCAGTGCACTTCCACAATTTCTCTCGCGGTTTGATTTTGTTGCCTAATCAATGTGCCGGTGCTTCTAAGACAAGGTGAGCACGCACGTTCTTGACAATGCATGGCCAAATGCTTACTAGGGCCACCTTTCATACTGGACAAGTGTTCCCTTAGTCTCGTGTTAACGCATCTTGCAGTCTGCCCTACGTACACATGACCACATGTCATAGGAACCTGATATTCAACATTCTTCGCACAATCAAGAAATTGGTTCTTATGCGGATGTTTAATACAACATTCTTTCTTTGCATCACCCTTACTTTCGAACTTACTTTTTACCCTAGAACACACATTACCTCTCTCGTTTTTAGCCGAAAACACCACTTTTACTTCGTAACTCCCAGCCACCTTTTCAAGTCTGTGTGAAAGGCCATGCACATATGGAATCACTGAAACCTTGGAAGCTAATTCTTTCTGCCTTTGATTTTTTGTGCATAGTTCTTTATCCTGTAAGTTTTTTCATTAGTCTAGCGCATGACGCCAGCATCACAGCGAGCACGTACCTGGCCTCTCTCAACTGATAAACTTGCTCAAGAAAGGCAATGTTTACAGTGCGGTAACACGACTTCAACAATGCTGACCTGAAATGACTGTGCCATTCTTCACAAGCCTGGAATTGCTTGAGGCATAGTTCATGTAGCTTGTTAACAAGAAACTGTAGCTTCTTATCTACCAGTACTTGCAAAGTAAAATTTAAGCCTTTGCCTAGAGAGTCAAAGGCTTCTACTACTATTGAAGGCTTGACTTTTACTTCGGAAGTACCGGTACATAACAAGCTACCAGTTCCTTTATGTCAAGTTAAAAATTCTACCAGAACATGCTGTTGGTCATTCACGCCCCGAACTGGAAAACCGCTAATGAACTATGCCTCAAACCATTCCAGGCTTGTGAAGAATGGCATAGTCATTTCATGTTGCTGGTCAGCTTTGTTGAAGTCATGTTACCGCACAGTAAACATTGCCTTTCTTGAGCAAGTTGATCGGTTGAGAGAGGCCGGGTACCTGCTTGCTGTGATGCTGGCGTCCTGTGCTAGACTAATGAAAAACTTAAACAGGATAAAGAACTATGCACAAAAAATCAAAGGAAGAAAGAATTAGCTTCCAAGGTTTCAGTGATTCTGTATGTGCATGGCCTTTCACACAGACTTAAAAAGGTGGCTGGGAGTTACGAAGTAAAAGTGGTGTTTTCGGCTAAAAACAAAAGGTAGTGTGTGTTCTAGGATAAAAAGTAAGTTCGAAAGTAAGGATGATGCAAAGAAAGAATGCAGTATTAAAAATCCGCGTGAGAACCAATTTCTTCAGTGTGCGAAGAAAGTTGTGTATCAGGTTCCTATGACATGTGGTCATGTGTACGTAGGGCAGACTGCAAGATGCATTAACACGAGACTAAGGGAACACTTGTCCAGTCTGGAAGGTGGCCCTAGTAAGCATTTGTCTATGCTTTGTCAAGAACATGCGTGCTCACCTTGACTTAGAAGCACCAGCATATTGTTTAGGCATCGAAATCAAACTGTGAGAGAAATTGTGGAAGCACACTGGATTGCAAAACTAAAGGAAAAATGCAACAGTCATCATTCTGTTTCACTGCTAGATTCGCTCCTTTCTTGTCATCTTAAGTGCTTGTTTTATGCGCATTGCTGTTTTTATGTTGACCGCGTCGCGCTTATCCGTGGCATTTTTATCACAAGTGTTGTTACATACGCTATTCATGTGTTCTGTTGACTGGACAGCACAGATCTGTGGGTTCTTAAGTAAATGGTTCTTCGAAAATAAAACCAGTTGTTAGAACGCGATCATGCTTGTGTTGCTCCTTTTCTTCGTCCTTGTTTGTTTATGCACAAAATATTTTTTAATGAATCTGTTCCACTTATCTATACTTCTTTTTGGGCGAGTTGGTACATCTTGAAACTTTGGGTAACAGCGCAAACAGACGAACACAAGAAGGGAGACACGGACACACAGGCGCTCACATTCAGCGCCTTTGTGTCCGTGTCTCCCTTCTTGTGGTCGTCTGTTTGCGCTGTTACCCAAAGTTCCACTTAGGCCGACTCGTAGTTTCGCTTCCTTTTTATTTAAGTAATGACACGTATGGCTATCACATACATGCACAGTATGACCTTCATTCCCAAACAAAGTGAACAGCACTACCCTATGCGTCAGGTGCCTTGTTTCACACATTCTCCCAAACATTATTAGCGCGGGATGCTGAGGTTGGCTGGGAAACTGATTTATGGAGCAATATAAAGTATGAAGTACTCAGCTCTTAATGTTTTCTCTGCTGTTTAAGCATCGTTGGGTCTTATAGTAAGAAAATACGGAATACAACATGCATAATTCATGACGCAACCCCTTTGGAAGTATTTAGTAGTCTGAATTATTATGGATTGCATATTTAGATTAGAAGAAGGATTTCATTCTACTGCAAGAATGGCATCATACAAATAATTATTGCGTTTGGTGCTATATTTACTTTTATTTCAGTTGGAATGTAGATGCATCGACAGCGATATCGCTTGACATGTCTTCAATTGACTGTTTCTCCAACTTAGGCAAACTCATATTCTGAAATGACCTTGTAGATGATACCAAGAACTTGCTCAGCAGGAGTATGTCTAACATTCACGAGATCTGAGGCTCTTGAACGCATATCTAAGAAAGCCTGGGGTGCATGCTGACCTCTCATTTAATCAGCAAGTTTCTGGAAATCATCTATAAGTTTTCTTGTGATGAATGTAAATTTGCTTGTACGAGAGAAACATGGAACTTGAACAGGTGAATTATGCAGCATAAGAATGATCTCAGCAAGAAGCAGGCATCAAGAAACATTGTCGCTCAACACGCATAAACCGTCAAAAGAATTATTGGGATGATTTAAAATTCTGGTAGTGGAATGAAATCTGTTTTCTAATCTATATCTAAACTCCTTGATTATTCAGCGTACTACCACTACCTTTGCCAGAAACATTCATAGTCGTTATCCTACCTATGCCAAATTATTCCGACCAATATTCAAGCCTTCATAAGCTTTTTTTTCACTGCCAATTCTCTGAGGGAGAAGAGGTGTCCTATTTCTCTCTACCTATTTCTCGTTCCCTGTTCACTCTCGAACTGCATTAAGCTTGAGCAGGTTCTATGCTTAAAGCTGTGTTTCCCTTTCCATCTGCCTACTTTGACCCACCTGGTTAGCTAAGTAGGTAGAAAAACTGCAGAAGAAAGGTGATGGCGCTGAGTTGGACTTGTGCCCCAAGGAACCTTTGCACAGTGGCTCGACGAGCAACTGCTTGTGGCATGGAGTGGCTCAAGCTGTGATGAGTTCACTTTGTAAAACCCAGCTGGTTACTGCTGGCCCGTCTTTGCCAGAACAGGAATGAACGTTGGCAGCCTGCAGTTGGTTTCTTCCTTGAGGGCCATGGCCATGTAAAGAAACCTTGTCTCGACAGGCTGCATAAAAAAGGATAATTTTCTGAGCTATGTCCTTTTTCCTAAAAGAACACATTTAAGTTGTATTTGTAACTTTGCGACACTTTCCGGGTGATGCCAGCTGTACTTAATTGCACAATACCACAATCATGACTGAGCTGTGGCCATTCTGAATACAGCTTGCAACACGTGACAGGACCATATATACAAATGCAACCAAAATAGTAAACATTTGTTGTAGCTTCTGTATATGGCACTATTCGAATGAGACATTTGTAGCACTCTTCTCAGCTCAGTAAACTTATTTCTAGTTATTTTACTTTTCATGAGGAAATTGCCATGAGCTTCTCTTGAAAAGTAAGTAAACATTCTTGCTTCAGTTTATTCTTCAAATTCTTGCATTACGAAATTCTTGCATCACGAATGGATATCAGGAACCCATTTACACCACAGGCAAAGCTCCATATGTTTAAAAACATTATAAATCAAAGTACAATATCACAATTCTCATAATAGTGTCATGCTAGTATTATTGGTGGCTATGGCTGCTTCAAGCAATTATTTTTCATTAAGGTGGAAACAGTTATCAAATTAAATTGTTTGCAGCAAGGGTGTACAATCCACAAAATCTATCAAAAAGGTCACGTTGTGTTCACTAGGTTACATACAACAGCTTATAAAGAATGCAAACTTGAAAATCTCAACTGAAGAAACCAGTTTTTGAATATGGAGCAAAATGCCACCAGCTCATGAGGAGTACACCCTTAGTATGTACTCCAAGCGAAGAATGTTGTTACAGCAATGCTTGAACACTATATGAATGTAACAATCAACAGCCTTACCTTAAGCAGAATCTTAACACCATTAAACAAATCATGCTTCGAAGATTCCTGATCCGAAATTCTCAACAACTTGTTCTGGTGTTGTATGTGTTAAGCTTGTTGTGCATTCTGAAATGCAAGCTCACATCTACAATTTCTCTAAAGGCAGTATCAGCTTTCTCAAGATAGTTATGACGTGCAGATAAAGTGGATAATGCATAACATCATGAACACTCTGATGTGTTTACCAGTGGGCTCACTCTTGCAGCCATGAAATTGAGATGATACAGACACATTTTACATTGAAACCGGTTTTGTGGAGTACTGCATGCTTCCCAGGCTTCTCCAGTTGTGAGAGCCGTCTCCCCTACACAAATGAGTGATGAGGAATAAAAAAAGAACTTCAACATGCAACAATATGTTGGTCATTTGCTAGTATCCAGCAGGCTTTTTGACTCCTAGCTTGCCTCATACAAATCATATGCACAGTATTTGCTTTGCCCAAGCATCAGCCACTTTACGATGCAATGTGTACAGAGCCCTTGCCCTTAGTTTTTCTGCTTTGGAAACAGTTACCGTGTGTTCAGATGGCGTGGAAAAAGGGGACATAAAATACTATGTGCACCACTGATCTCTACTGTTTTGCTGGATGCCGCTTCGCTGCCCACAGAGCCAGGCGTAGATGAAGCCAGCAGAAATGCAGTGTCGTGCAGCAGCTTGTCCCAAAAGTAGGGCATATGCTGCACTTACTAGTGTGTGCCGTCGCATAATATTGCTGCCGTAAAAATTTTTCTTCATGGTTTTCCACATCTAGGCGATGATGTCTCCACATGTCTGGTGAGAGCTTTTACGACGTTCCGAACCCGTACGTGATAAGTTTTTCTTACAGAAAGCATTTTCTGATTCACAAGTGTTTTCAGCACGCGCCACTGATATTAGCAATGCTGTCAGTGCTGTGATGGAAAATTCTGGACGTCTTCTCCAAATACTTCTCTGGACTGCTTCGGTAGCTTACGGCACAAAGGGCAAGCATTATAGCAGAGGGGGCTATAATGCTTGCCCCCTCTGCTGGATAGGGGAAGTGCTGGATTATAGGGGGCTGGATAGCTCAATGCGCTATCCAGCCCCCTGTAGTAGAGCTCAGTGGTGTGCAACCTTTTATACTAGCTTTGCTTTCTAGTCGGAACATTGGAAACAGCTCCCACCTTACTTTTCTCAACCTGTGACATGCGAACCAAAAGTCGCATCACTGTATTGATTCTATGGCTTTAGTTTTCGAAGCGAACTGCCTGCATATTCTAGCATGTTGTTAATAAATATAGTTGGCACACTTTTACTGCTACAAGACAGGTTAGTTGGCTGATAGAAATGTGAAACATGTTACCAGGATGCAAGAAGCAGAATTGAAATTTACTTGGCACAGGGGCTACAGCAGGCAAGTATGGTTACTGTATGCTCTAGTGTTGTTTCAAGTAAAAGTTAAGTTTTTATGCTGTATTTCTACTTATTCTGAACCATCAAACTGCACAATAAATGTTCCAAGGTAATACACTCTTGGCGTTTGATTGCCCATGTCATTTATTTCCTATGAACACAGGCAGTAATCCCTCTATAATAAGCAAAATGAGTTAGAAAAGGAAAAGCCGTGATATTAGTCCACAATTGCCGAGGGCAGAAGTAATGGCTGATAGCACTTAATTGAAGCTACATAAATATTCAGTTTTCTCACAGCTTGTTCAGCAAGTAATAAAGAGGTATGCTGTACACCTTTACATGACCAATGCAATCTGGTGAGAGACTGTGCACTGAGTCTGCTTGGTTGTGTTCGGCAGTTTGACTTTGGTATTTTGCTATACATAATTCCTTGGGTACTCGTAGCTTACTTTGCGATAAAATAGAACTTGGAGCAGTGGTCATCTATACATAAATATTTGCACATAAATAACGCAACCACAATTATAGCATGGTGAGGGGGGGGCAATATGAAACTCTCAGAAAACGAAAAAAAATGATATTGCGATTATAATGTGACGTGATGCCACAAGAAAACAAAGCAATGCATAGAAGCAGATGACGCTTAACCAAGACTATTTACTAAATAGGCAGCGCTTCAGAAGTACCCGCGACACAATTGAACAAGGCAAAGCTGCGTTTGCTCGTGTGTGCTTGAACATGGCTCCACACGCAGTAGCGATCACAGCATTGTTGCCAAGTGGTTTAGATTGCCGCAGTTTAAAGTTCCAGAATATGTACAGAACAACAATCTGCTTTATAGCCTTACAGAATATAACCTGAAGTACACTACAAGGCCAGAAACATTCCTAGAAAAGTTGCCTTATATTTGCATAAATTGGCAAGCAGCATGGCTTGTTTTACATAGAATAAATTTTCATGATACCGCAGTGTGCAGGGTTTTATAGACAAAGTGAAAAACATTCAGCCCATATACCACACTATGACGGTATGCAATAATTGTAATCTCATAACCTAAAAGGTGTAGTTGATTTTACAAAAGTTGACATTCTTCAATCTGAGCCCTGTAAATTTTAACATGCAGGGGCACCACTTGGCTAAGCAATAGGGATGTAATGTGGATGCATACAAGCATTACCCCATGCATTTGTACCACATCGCCCAAAAGAAATCAATTTTCCCGTCCAAGTCTGCCTCATGCAAGACTATAATTAAAGCAAAAGTTTATACAGTCATCCAAACAAGAACACCTCATTTTCACATATGAAATTCGTATAAATATATCTCTCTTGATGCCAGCCTCCTGGAATGATGAACCTTGCTGCATGCTTTAGAGAAATTATAGTAGTAGCACTTTAAAGTTATTTAGGGCTGCAGTGTTGCAGAACACACCTACAAATGCTGCATTTCATGTGTAACAACTTGGTTGATTTGCTTCAACAACCTACCAAGAGCAATTTAAAACTATTTCTTCCTGTTTAGCATTTTCGCCTGCTACACCAGAATCGAATGTCATCAATATATTAACCAGGAGAAACAAATCTGGCTTATACGGGGCGTCCCAACTATTACACACAAAGGTTTGAAAATATGCAAATGCTACGTATCTGGACACAACCAAGATAACGTTTGCCATCACCTGGAGATACTCACTTTTTTTGCATTCTGCCTAATTGCATAATTAAGTGTAAATTATTTAATCAACTTGTCAAATATTTTAATTACATGAAATACGTGCGACATGAAAGTTTTTCCGAGCGTGAAAGAAAGCCACGAGTACACGCAAAGAGCCTCGAGCGGCCATTCGTGCGGCAATTTTATGTGTATTCGCGAGCTTCTTTCCCGTTCGAAAGAACACTTATGTAGCACTTTTTGCACAACAGGATGCTGTATCGGGAGTTCATGGTGTTCTACAATTTCCTCACTTACACTTTTCATCTAATTAGAGTAATTGAGAGGTTGATTAAGACTAATTATCTAATTAGGCGGAATGCAAAGAATATTCTCAGTATCTCCAAGCAATGGCAAACGTAATAATAACTTTGTTTTGTCCAGCTACGTGGCATCTGCATTTTTAAAAATATTTATGCATCATAGTTGGGACACCGTATAGTAACACCTTCACATATTGCCACAGCTGCGTCTTGTAACATTCAAAGGGTGCTTGTCCATCAGCACTCCAATGTCACTAACAGTGATCACCTACACAGCTAAGTGGATCACCATGATGCAGGTTGGTAGTAAAATGCTGAGAGAAAGAAATCCACTCACTTTGAAGGCAATAATATTGCGGTAACTTGAGAGACATGGCCTCATGGCAGGCAGCAGATTTCTTCTGAGCTCCAGCAGGACACCAGCAACTAGTATTTCAATAAAAGAAAATATTGAATCAGTAATGTTATGTTACCTTGTTCTTGCTAAGCATCAGCACAATCATCTGATTTTTATGCATATCTACTTTCTGCTTAAGCAGTTCAACTGAAGTATTTATAAAATACAGTCTATGTTGATTGCATTTGCTTCTCTGGCATGTACAATTTTTTTGCAACTGATACATTTACAGCTAGCTACACGACACGAACGCTTGGACTGCCCAGACGTCATTAGAAGCAAAACGTCTTGTTGCACCACAAGCAGTTGCACCAAGGAAAGACACAGCAGAGCTAACATTTTTTTTTGTAACTACAATGAAAATGCATGCAAGCAAGGAGGCAACTATCGCACGTATATGCCAGTACAAGCGTCAATACAAATTATGTGCGCAACTGAATGCACTCTTATTCTAAGTTTTTAACGCGCATGAGCAATAGGTTATACGCGCCACACGAAAAATTTCGATCGCTTTACCATGGAGATCGATGTGAAATTATATCATCCTTTTTCCTATTCACGCGCCATTTTCGCCCTATAAAGCCCGACCCTCATAGAACGAATTTCCGGCGTCCAAGCGGCGAACTTCGTCCGACGGCGGCCGCTCTTCGGTCGGCGTCAAAAATCGCGACGCGCGCCACCGATTTGGAGGGGATAGATATTTTCGCCCGCCGCCGGAAGCGTCCAGCGCGCGGCGACAAGCCCGATCCAATCAGGAGGCAGCACTTCCAGCCGTTGCATCATGGGATTGAGCTTATGTAAAACATGGCGGCGGTCCCGGTCGCCCGCTTCGAACTGAATTTGGCGTTGTTTTTGTAGAATTCACTTCGTTCGTAGCAACTGACTGCGCAAACGGCTTTTGCTTAGTCTCATGCCGCTTCGACGAGAGAGTGTTATGGCTAATCTTGAGGAATTTTCGAGATCGCTTCTCGTTTCGAACGCGCCTAAGCCTAGCGAGAGAATTTTCATTGAGATGCGAGCGCCACCTTTCGGTAAAGTTGGGAGATAGGCACGACGACGGCATATGGCCTCTGAGATGGGAAGCTTTCGGGGGCTATGGTAGATAGCTTGTACTGCTTGTCTGTTTCGCTGCAGATCGGCGGACATGGGAAGTAAAAATACAACGCGCTCCTGGCTTCCATTGCGCTGCCTCTGGCACTTTCCTGACGCACACACACATAGAATTACTTGGTTGCCCTATGTATGCGAAATTAAAAGCGTAATGGAACCGCGTATGTTGTAGAAGAAATAACTCAAGAAAAATTATAAAACACTAAGTTATGACGTTATTAAGTGTCGCAACATGCTAAATCTTACTGTGGATTACATTTAAAAAACAGTAATATCCTGCTTCACGGCTGGCCACATTGATAGCGGCTCGGCGGCGTTCGCCGCTGGATCGTCGCATGAGTGGCGGTGAGGCGAAAACACGGCGGCGCGTCTCGCTACACTTTTTGACGCGCGAAGATCGTCGGGGAAGTTCGCTCCATGAGGGTGGGGCTTAACGCTGTTTACTGGCCTTTCGAAGAAAAAAAATAGTTCTGTTCGCGACGCCAGCTTACCACCCATCATCTAAACAGCTACGCTATGCAAACCGAACAAATAGAATTACAACGGGCTTACATCATACGTACGCGTACGCGCAGCGTGCGTACACTGTTGAACATCCGTTGAGGGCAGGCTATCCCGTATCCAAGCGCATACGTGCACCCGTTCACAGGACTTCTTCGATGCCGCAGCGTGCAGAGTTTTGTAGACGAAGGGACACATTCCGTTCAAACATCCCCGCGCTAGGACGGCACTTGACGAGCACAGAAGCGTACACCACACCGCGACAAATCCGGAACTTTGCCAGTCCTAACATGCCGAGAGTCGTACAGCCGAGAGTCAAGCAGCCTAACCATCCATCGCGTCTGTTCTTCGCTCACGATGCGTCAATCTCTGTTCCCTAGGGCCTTGCTCCACTCTTGAGTACAAATCAAGACATATTTACGGTCTAACTAACTAACTAACTAACAAACCGTACAACGTAAAACGATAAAAGCCGGCTGACTGCACAATGCAGCTCCGTCAACCGCTCGTCTTGTTACATCCTCCGAGATCGGAAGCGCCGCGCGTAGTTCCACCTGGTGCTGGAAGCGCGGAGAACAAAACAAAATCGGTTTCGTTTTCCCATTTAGGCAGTAGTTGTTGGAAGAGTAAAATGATTGCTTGACAAATAATTGAACTCTGGAAGAGGAGATCGCTTTCTCTGCCACAAGGTAGTACATTGTATACAAAGAGATAGAGAAAGCAAGGAGAGGAAAGGCAGAGAAGTCAACCAGACGAGAGTCCAGTGAGCGTTGCAATGCCGTGCTAGAGTGTAACGCGATGCGTCAATAAGCTCTAGTATAGTGTTAATTTGGACTGGCTGGTGCAAGTAATGAACGGGAAAATAATGAGTTGTGCCATTACTTTTACCCATGGATAAAGCTCATGAAATAAATGGTGTTACATGTTGGGTTAAAAAAGAAATAAAGGTTGAATCATTATGCCAACTCGGGACAGGGCGTTTTTTTTTCTTTCTCTTTCCTTTTGACAGTACACACAGTGCTTTATCACTCATCTTCGATCACATTCCCGTAGTTTGCACACGTATTGGTGCCTGTTCGATGCCGCAGCGTGCAAAGTTTTGTAGCCGAGTGAAACACATTCCGCGCAAGTATACCCGCGCTATGACGGCACATGACGAGTGCACAAACATACACCACACAGCGACAAATTCGGAACTTTGCCTATTCAAACATGCCGAGAGTCAAGCAGCCTAACCATCCATCGTTTCTGTTCTTCACTCACAATGCGTCTATCTGTTTTTGTACAGCAGAATTCCGTACAAGAAAGTGTGCGCTCGCCGGTCTTGTTTCAAGATAAAGTGCTAAATGATACATGATATATATTAATGACATAGCATTAAATATTAATTCAACAGTTCGCCTTTTTGCCGATGATTCTGTGATTTACAGAGAGATATATGGCTAGCCCTAACGACATTAAAACACTGCAATCTGACCTTAATAAACTAACGGAATGGTGCTGCAAATGGCAGATGCAAATCAACACAGAAAAGACTAATCACCTGAACTTCACTTCCGTTCCAAAGCCTCAAACTAATACTTATATATTAAACAATAGCATAGTACACTAGGTTACATCGGTTACATGGGTGTCTACATAAATTCTAGCTTTACATGGACTGACCATGTAAAATATATCACAACTAAAGCGCAAAAGAAACTTGGCTTTCTGAAGCGACGCTTGCATCTGGCTGACAGGGACACCAGGCTTCAAGCGTACACTTTCTTCGTGCGTCCCTCCCTGGAATATGCATCATTCATTTGGCATCCCTACCAGATCGCCCGTACCAATCTATACTCGAAGCCGTCCAGAATAAAGCAGCGCGATTCACATGTCATCCTATTCCCGATTTCAAAGCGTTTCATCTTTGAAGCAAACACTCAACATGCCGCCACTCGCAATGCGCAGAAAATTCGCCAGATTATGCTTTTTTCACACACTGTATCACAGCAACACATCATTTGCCCGGTCACACATTTTACCGCCACCTCATACTTCACATCGCATCAATCATGCCTACAAAGTTAACCCAATCTTCACCCAGACGGAAAAGTACAAGAATTTACCGTTAACCTTATCAATAAAAGAATGGAATGAGTTACCCTCCAGAATTGCCACGATAACACACAGTCTTCTTTATTTCAGTCAGCATTACTAACGTATTTACAATCCCTAGCACTTTTCGTAACATTTTTCTCTCCCAGAGCCCTTATTTGCTTTCGCTATTTCGTTCTTGCTTCGTTGAGTGTGAATTTTGTAAGAATATTTACCTTGTTAATATGTTTCACGACTTGCTGTACCCGCAAGTGATGTATTTACCACCTGCGATGCTTCTTCATTTGTGAAAATTGTGTTCTGCTCTATGTCCCCCCCCCCCTATGTAAGTAGTGTATCTAAATAAATAAATCAGAATAAATGCTTGCGATTACATCTTACCGCAAGAATTGAGAACACTGTCAACAATTGAACAGTGCAGATTATGCGTAATGGGGGAGTGTCAATGAATGGCCGTTGACGGAGATGAGCTATTTTGCAAATATTTTGCAATATTTTTTTGTGGCGATTGAAACTAAATACTGTACAGTTCAGTAAAACCCTTCCACTCCTGAGTTAATTCTTTCTCTCAGTCTAAAATTTCATCTAGCCGCAGTACTTGGATTTATAGGCCGCCAGTTCTCTTCGAGGCCATTTGTTGTTAAATGCAAACGCAATCATGGTCATTATACTGCGTTTCGGTACTGATTTAGAGTGCGCACAATTTTTGCACAGCGCACCAATGTAATTGCCAATGCACCAGCACCTGAACGACGCAGGTTTGTTTACGTTGTCATGTATGGCCACCGCTCTTCGTTCACTAAAACTTATATATATATATAGTGCTGACACCAAATAAACGTCAGTACAAACACAGGCGCCATTTACGTTGCAATAAAGTAGTCTTAGAGGAAACTTTGTGAGTACAAGCGCTCACGCAGACAGCGTGTATAGTTTTCCTTGCAAAATAACGGATGATCGCATAACAAAAATACGGAATTCTGTCTGTTTCGTACAGAACAGTGTAGTCACCGTATTATTACGGAAAATTGTCCGTAAAACTTAAAACTGGGAGCACTTTCCGTATTTTAACGGAAGTTTTGCTGTATTTCTGAAAATGGGATATTTTCCGTATTTTTACTGCAATTTTTCCGGAATGACGGAAATCCTCCGTATATTGACGGAAATTTTTTACAGTGTATGTGTGCCACAAATGTAAGCTTCGTATCTAGAATCATACCTAAAAATTTATGGTCTGTTTTTACGTGCACGCGTTGTCCCTGCAACTCAATGTCAGGATCGGGGTGCAGACCCCTCTTTCTGGAGAACAGGACGCAGGTGGTCTTTTGTGGGTTAAGGCTAAATCCATTCTCGTCTGCCCACTTAGACACCTTGTTCAGACCAAGCTGAATCTGCCGCTCACAGACTGCGAGGTTGCACGAGGCGAAACCTATCTGCACATCATCGACGTATGCAGAATAAAACATGTTTCTTGGGATATACAAACGCAAAGAACTCATTTTTACGATAAAGAGAGTGCAACTGAGCACCCCACCCTGTGGCACTCCAGTTTCCTGCACAAAAGGTCTTGATACAGCATTTCCCACACGAACACGGAAAGTGCGATTAGATAAATAACTTTCTATGACATTTAACATGTTACCACGTATACCAACGTGCGAGAGGTCTCTAAGTATTCCAAACCGCCACGTGGTATCGTAGGCTTTTTCTATATCAAGGAATACAGAGAGAAAGAACTGTTTATGGACGAAAGCTTCACGAATTTGCGTCTCAATACGTATCAAATGGTCGGCGGTGGATCGACCTTCTCGAAACCCGCATTGGTACGGGTCAAGCAATTTGTTTGATTCAAGAAAATGTATCAGTCGGCGGTTAATCATTTTTTCGAATAGTTTGCACAGGCAGCTTGTTAGTGCTATAGGGCGGTAACTCGAAGCAGACGATGGGTCCTTGCCCTCCTTCAGTATAGGAATGACAATGGCCTCTTTCTAGGCAGAGGGGATCTTGCCGGAGGTCCATATAGCATTGTATAGGGAGAGGAGAGTTTTCTTCGTTTCATGAGGAAGGTGCTTCAGCATTTGATAAGCTATGCGGTCAGAGCCTGGCGCAGACTTGTTGCAGCAACTAAGTGATGCATACAGCTCAGCAATGCAGAATGGCTGGTTGTATGCCTCGTTTCCGGTACCTTTTCTTTCTAGTTTCTGTTTTTCTATTGTAGCCTTGTGCCTTTTAAATGTTTGTGAATAATGGGATGAGCTGGCCACATGTTCAAAATGTGCTCCCAGACAGTTAGCTTGGTCTTCCAGACTGTGGCCTTGTGTGTTTACCAACGGGATTGAAAAAGTTTGTAGCCCTTTTATCTTGTTAACTTTTTTCCAGACTCTGCCTTCTTCTGTATATGAGTTGATACCTGATAAAAACTTCTCCCAACTCTCTCTCCTGGCCTGTCGGCGCGTTCTCCTGCCCTCCCATTTTATTTTCTTAACATTGACAAGATTCTCCGCAGTTGGGGAATCGCGTAGCAACCCCCACGCTTTGTTTTGTTTCCTACGAGCGTTCCGACATTCCTCGTTCCACCATGGGACACGGCGTTTGCAGGTCGCACCACTCATTTCTGGTATACATTCAGAAGCAGCATTGATTATGAAAGATGCAAGATACTCAACGGCAGCATCAATTCCCAGCAAAGATATGTCAGGCCACGAGATACCACTTGTAAGACTCTTGAATTTCTCCCAATCTGCCGTATCCAAGTTCCACCGGGGAGCTTGTGGTGGAGGTTCGTTTTGTAGTGGTGATCTCAGCAGTATGGGGAAGTGGTCACTCCCGTAAGGATTTTTTATCACTTCCCATTTGAGTTCAGGAAATATAGACGGGGAAGCTACACTGAGATCAATGGAAGAAAAAGTTTTGTTTGCGAGATAGGTGGGTTCCTTTTTATTCAGGAGACACGCACCAGAGGAGAAAAGAAATTGTTCGATTAGGCGTCCTCGCGCATCGATACGCGTGTCGCCCCACAAGCTGCTGTGTGCATTCAAATCGCCAAGAACGAGGTAAGGTTCTGGTAATTCATCTATAAATGACTGAAATTCATGCTTGTGTAAAGGATAATGTGGGGGTATGTAGAGCGAGCAAATGGTGACGAGTTTACCCAGAAGTACAGCGCGAACGGCTACCGCCTCAAGTGCCGTTTTGAGTGGAAGTGGCTGACAGGCTACACTTCTGTCGAATATGATGGCCACACCACCAGATGATGTGGCAGAATCCTCGCGATCTCTTCGGAAAACAATATTCTGACGTAGGAAGTTGGTGTTTCTGGAGTTTAGGTGCGTTTCTTGAACACACAGCACCTTTGGATTAAATTTATTGATAAGTTCTTGGATGTCGTCTAGGTTGTGGATTAGTCCTCTAACATTCCACTGCATTATTGTGTTCATGTTGGATGAAAATAAAAGGCGCTGTGTGTCTGAAAAGGGAGGAGAGTGACTTTACAAGGCCTTTGTCAGGCCCTGTAATTGGTGTTTTGTCTTTTCTGGAGCGGTCAAGAGAACCTCGCCGCTCCTTCGACGCTACCTGCGCCGTTTGGCTTGGACTGGTGTCCATAGCCTCTTGCGAGGCACTGGACACCCGCTCCAAAGAGCGGTGTGTGCGTCGCGTAGACTTCGTCTCGAGCGACGAAGTCTTCGTCCCCACCGTACCGGAGGTCGACAGGACCCCTGTGGCCTCTGCAGTGGCCTGGCTGCTGCCGGAGCTTGTAGAGGCCACTGGTGTGGACACTTTGAGAGATGGCAGGGCAGCGTTGGCTGCTCCCACCTTAGGGGCGGGTGGCGTTAGCCTCGGCACGCTAGGCGTGGTCCGGGCTACCGCCATAGGCCGTTGTGGTGCCGCCCCCCGTTGCACCACTTCGGCGAAGGATGTTTTCAGGGACAATAATGATGAGATCCGTTGTCGAGCTTCACGGAATGTTATATTCTCCTTAACTTTTACTGTAATTATTTCCTTTTCTTTCTTCCAGGCTGGACAAGCTCTGGAGTATGCAGGGTGACTGCCGTCGCAGTTCGCACAATGTAGCTCATCATTATTGCAGTCGTCAGCAGAGTGAGCGGTTGTGCCGCACTTTGCGCAAATAAGCTGCCCTCTGCAGCTCTGGGATGCGTGACCAAATCTCTGACATTTGAAGCAACGTCGCGGGTTTGGAATATAAGCTCGAACATGAAGTTTTACATAGCCGGTTTCGAGAGTCTCAGGTAAAGTAGTTGAGTTGAAAGTGAGTATTAAGTGCTTCGTTGGGATTTCGATGTCATTCCGCCTGATTTTGATGCGCTGCACGTGGATTACGCCTTGGTCCTTCCATCCATCCAGGAGTTCTTCTTCATTCAATGTCAATTAGTCTTCATCTGATACCACGCCTTTCACTGTGTTCATAGTTCGATGTGCGCTCACAGAAACAGGTATGTTACCAAAAGCTACGAGGTGTGCGAGTTTGTTGTGTTGTTCCTTGTCTTTGAGTTCGAGGAGCAAATCTCCACTTGACATCTTTGTTACCTTATAACCAGCTCCAATGGTCTCTTTTAGGCACTTGGCCACAAGAAATGGGGAAATTGCTCTAGCTTTCGTAGATGACTGCTCACAGTGAAGGACGTGGAATTTGGGGAAAGTTTCTTTGTTTTTGGGCCAGAATAGCGAGGTTGCGTCGGTGCGTACCCTTTTCGAGGCACGATCGGTAGAAAAGGGGTTTGAGGATCCCATGGAAATAAGTGATTTATTCGGCAACGGCGTCTGCCACCCACCACGGAGCCCAACAAGGGGACGTGGCAGAACATATAAACAAGTCTGCACAGCGCCAGCAGTATGCCGTTACTATAACCCAATATGGTATACCCAAGGTAGGACAGCCACACCAGGTTAACCCTTGCCGCCAGGAAAAGTGGAAGTGAATAGAAAAGATGATAAGACAGGAAAGATGAAAAGCGGGAGAAAAAGACGAAGATTGGAGAGGAAGACAGGAAAAGGCGACTGCCGATTTCCCCCGGGTGGGTCAGTCCGGGGGTGCCGTCTATGTGAAGCAGAGGCCGAAGAGGTGTGTTGCCTCCGCCGGGGGGCCATAAAGGTCCGAACACCCAGCATCGGCTCAGCCCCCAGGATCCCCCTTTCCCCAGACACGGCTAAGCCGCGCACGGCTACACGCGGGAGGGTCCAACCCTCATGTGCTCGGGTCCGTGGTGTCGCAACACACCAAACGCCTGCTTACGCAGACGCCCCTGCGGGGAAGGATTGCGAGAAGTTGAGATCGTTGCGAATGTGTCAGATCGTCGGCGATGAATGGACTGAGCACATCTGTCCATGCTGAGTCGGCTACGGAGAGGGCAGTGAGTTCATGAACGGCAGTAGAAGGCATTTCGTCGAGGACGGAGACAATTCGTGTCGAATCAACCGGCTCGACATAACCAAGGCATTCGCGGCGGAGCAGTGATAGCGGCGATGAAAGATGAATGTAAATGGGCATCGTGCTGACACCGGCGGCGAGGTCAAGAGCTGCAAAAGGCAAAGGAAGCACTTTTCGGGTAACAAAGTGATGAGAGGGCATGAATAAGACCGTTCCGTTGTATATAACACTACATGAGACTGGTACGAATGCTGAAGAGCACGGGGGAATACAGGTGTCTTCTTTCACGAGAAGTTTAGCGGCAGGATGAGCATCGACCGAGGCCAGGTCACCAAGGTGGGAAAGTTCAATCTCAGAACGAGCGCAATCGATGATGGCATTGTGGTGTGAGAGAAAATCCCATCCTAGAATAACGGCGTGGGAGCACGATGAAAGAACTATGAACTCAATCGTGTATAAAACGTCCTGTATAGTCACACCGGCTGTACAAGCAGCGGTAGGGCGAATGGGTTGAGCACTTGCCGTTCGAAGCGACAATCCAGACAAAGACATCGTCACTTTACCAAGCAAGCGGCAAAACCTGGCATCCATAACTGAAATAGCGGCACCGGTATCGACGAGGGCGACTGTAGCGACATCTTCGACAAACACAACAATGACATTGGCAGGTAAAGGAGGAAGACTTCGGCATGTCGACACTTGCGCAGTTCTTGCCTCAGGAACTGCGTCGTCTAGTTTCCCTCTTCGTTAGAGACGGGTTGCTGACGCATAGGGGAAAGCGATCGGCGACGTGGGGAGGGTGACCGGAAGCGTCCGAAGCGAGGACGGCGATCAGTCTGGGAGCGAGGTGGTGATGGATCGAAGGGTCCATAAGGCGCATTTGGATCGGGCGGCACATAGGACACTCGTCGATCGTCATCGAACGCCTGCTATCGGCGGCGGCAGAACCTTGCGACGTGACCGGGATACCTACATGCAAAGCATATAGGGCGATTCTCCGGCGTACGCCACGGGTTAGCGACGGCAGTGCTGGCCCAGGGAACGAGAGGAGGAGGGCGGTGCACAGGCTGCTAGAAACGTGGTACGGGCGCACTGCGAGGGGCCATTGCAGCAACGGCAGCATGAGTTAATGGTGTAGCCACGGCATCCTGCTGGTGAACAGCTGGCAGCGCTTTCGTGGCCTCTTCATGGATCACATTACGGAGAGGAGACGGCAAAGTGCTGGCAGACTCCGGAGTGATGGACACCAGAGACAGCTGTCGTGCGACTTCTTCGCGGACGAATTCCTCGATTTGGGTTATCAGGGAGGCTTGTTCGGGGCTGGTGGTCAGGCAGCAGAGTGACGCCGCATTAAATGTGGGATGTCGCCTTGTCAGAGCTCGCTGCTTACGCAATTCATCATAGCTCTGGCACAAGCTGATAACGTCGCCAACAGTACGCGGGTCCTTGGCCAGAAGTATCTAGAACGCGTCATCATCGATTCCCTTCATGACATGCTTAATCTTTTCCGCTTCCGTCATGGCAGCGTTCACGCGCCTGCACAAATCGAGGACGTCTTCTATATAGCTGGTGAACGTCTCACCCGTGTCCTGTGCGCGTGTACGCAAACGCTGCTCGGCTCAGAGTATCCTGACGGCGGGTCGGTCAAATACTTCGGTAATCGACGTCTTGAACGCCGACACCGTTCGGATATCCCTCCCATGATTCCTGAACCAGAGAGTGGCGACTCCCGCAAGATAGAAGGATACGTAAGCCAGCTTGTCCGAGCCATTCCATTTGTTGTGAACGCTGAAGATGGGAGGTTCCTGCTGGCGAACGGTGCCAGCGAAAGGGACGGGTGGCGATGGAAGAGTCTGCTGGTCGGCGTCCGGCATGTCACAGCTAAACTATCGTTTATCTCAACGTCAGTGTTTTAGACAAAAAAGATTTCGGATTGACTGGCAAGGAAACAAGAATTTAGAATAACCAGTGAACCTTTAGAATCTGTGAAAGGGTACGGTTATCTAGCTTAATTACGCATAGGAGATCCCGATCATGAGAATGAAATTTACAGAAGAATAAAATTGGGTTGGAGTGCATACAGCAGGCTTCACCAAATCATGACTGGGAGCTTGTCAATGTCGTTGAAAAGAAATGTGTGGAAGCATTCCATTTCTGCCGGTGCTGACATATGAAGCAGAAACTCGGAGGTTAACAAAGAAGCTTGAGAACGATTTAAGGACCGCACAGAGAACGATGCCACGAAACGTGTTAGGCCTAACGTTAAGAGACAGGAAGAGAGCGGTGTGGATCAGAGAGCAAACGGGGATAGCCGATATTCTAATTGACATTAAGAAACAAAAATGAAGCTGGCCAGGCCATGTAATGCGTAGGATGGATAACCGGTGGTCTAATAGAGTTACAGAATGGATACCAAGACTAGGAAAGCGCCGTCGAGGACGACAAAAAACTAGGTGGGGTGATGAAGCTGGGAATTTGCAGGCACAAGTTGGAATCAGCTAGCGAAAGACAGGAGTAACTAGAGATGACAGGGGGAAGCCTTCATCCTGCAATAGACATAAATATAGGCTGATGATGATGATGATGAGATTGCAATGTCCCGTAGTTGTTCCCATTGTCACGGGCATGGCGCATTCGCACTAAATCCTCGATGTCTCATCTGACGTTATGTGCACCGGTAGTAAACATGGCCAAAATTTTCACCGCAGTAGCATAGCGGGCGGTGGTCAGGGACACTCCATATGTTCGTTTTGATTGGTTCGTTGCGTGCAGAGACAGGCGGGTGGGTTGGGGGCGGTGGTGACTGCGTCTGGCGACGGAATTCTGGCGTCATAGGGTTTTCACACGGGCGTGTAGGGAGAACTTGACGACGGGCAACGGCGGCATAGCTCATTGTTTCCAGCAGAGACTGCGGAGGTTCGAGTACTATAAGTGAATGTAATATCTTCGCGAACGATGTCGGCAATTGATGCTACTTCAGGTTACAACGATGGGAACATCTTCCATGGTTCTTCGCACACGACGCACATGGTGGTTTCCCGCAGATTGTTTGAGCAGAGCGTATAGTCTTCTGCGCCGTCTGGCATCAAGTGGCGGTTAAATTGACTGGTGCGTTTTCCCAGTGTCTTCTCAATCGATGACGCTTCTGTCAGAAATTTGGGTACGGTCATCGGCGGGTTGCGAATCAGTCCGACGAAGAGCTCTTGCTTTACACTACCCATAAGGCAACGAGGCTTCTTTTCCAAGGATATTCCGATATTTGCTATGTTATTTAGTAGGTTCTGAGCATATAAAGCAAGATAAAAGTGTGACAGTGGGGCGAAACAGGAAGTTGGAGTAATACACCGGTCACGGCTAAACCATCGTTTATCTCAACTACGGTGTTTTAGACAGAAAAGATTTCGGATAGATTTTTATCAATATGGGTGTTGTATTGACAGCGATGGGGATTCTGAAGTGACCATAAACCCGTCATCAGGAGTTTTAGCCACGGGATACACTGAGCAGTGGTCGTTCTAGAAAAAAAGGAAAAGGTTCACGCATAATACTTCAAATGTACAGATTTTACGAAGTTTTTAAAGTCGTTGTCTCGAATCAACCTTTGAGGTGCACATCATAAGTTTGATGTCACATCATTAGGAAGAATGATACAAGATTCTGTCCGAAGAAATATAAACTGCTATATTGATGCAAATGAGAATAAATGTCGTGAGCAAATATATGTAGCGCCCACCGATGCCGCAACGCGGGGACGCTAAGGTCGTCGCACTGAGCCGGCGCCTTGGTGCCGGCTCCGGAAGACGAGGAAAATAAAGATGGGCAGCAGCTGCTTCATGCACACGCACGGCACAGGCAGTTCTGTTCTAGAAGCCTGTTACGCTGGTCTTCTTATTCTGGCGCTCCGCTGGGAACCCTCGGTTCGTGACAGTAGCGAGTCCAGACCAAGAGATGACTGACCCCAGATACCTACAGCCCACGTTCAGAATGCCAACTATGATTTATTCTATCAGGCACATAACGCATCATTTTCGCTATTGATGTTGACATTACCCATAGGATGTGCAGCTGGTAGGATGTGTAGGGACAGCGCTGTTAACAACTGTATAAATTCTCCATACTTGAACAGCAATAGCGAAATTTTTTAATTATCCAAAGTATAGATTAGAGCACTGCACGGGCTCGGGCTTACCCGAAAGCCCGGGTCCTGCAGATTTTTCACGGGCTCGGGCCGGGCTCGGGCACGGCATGTGCTTTTTTACCCAGGCCAGGGCGGTGTTTGGGTATTTTGACGTGGGCCAGGGCCGGGCTCGGACTTTCTGGTGGTGTGCATGAAACAGGCAGCGAGTTATCCTCGAGCGTCTCGACTCTGAAAATCCTGTTGTCCCGGCGCAGCTGGACGCGAGCAGTGCTGCTCCTGTGTACTTCCCTTTTCTTCTTCTGTCGTATTTTGCACTGTTTGAACAGAATGTAAAAGTACAGAAAGCCGAAGTCACCTCAAACCAAAGGATGCCATTGTATTCCTTATCTAACTTAATGTAATTAATGCTTTCGGCGCGGTGCAAGCGCGTTCGCGACTTGCTGATTCTTAAAAGCTGATTTGGTAAAACGATGACTGGTAAGATAATTCTTCACGCGGCTGAAATATGGCAATGCGGCTATCCATGATCGCACGCATGTTCTCAACCAGCCGCCTAGCAGCAGCGCATTACGCTGCACCATAGAAAAACGAGAAGCTTTATTCCTCCATTTACTCCATCCATGCGATGCGCACACGACCCGTCGTGGCTGCGCTTCGGCTAGAGTGTACTAGAATACGGTTGAGTGAGACGAGCGGCTGGGGCGGCGTATGCTTCGCAGTGAGGCGCCCGGCGTGGAAAAATACTGTAGCGGCGCTGCGATAGAAGTGGATTGGGCTGCATCAAGGTCGCGCCGTTGGAAACTACTGGTGATACTGCTCGGCAGGATCATTCGTACTACTTCACCCGCGGGTATTTGCGTTCAGACCGCTCAAATGGTGCTCATAACTGCATATGACTTGTATTTATGCCTTAAGAATAAATTGCTTCCATTCTCTCTTTCATTTTAATTTTTTAATGGCGCTCGGTGATCATTTTCGGACTCGGGCTGGGTTCGGGCTGGTTTCAAGCCGGGCTCGGGTCGGGTTCGGGCCTAAGGTAAAGGGGTGGTGGGCCGGGCCGGGCGGATAACGTAGATTATTTCCGTGCCCGGGCCGGGCCCGGGTATCGCCATAGAAGGTTTTGTCGGGTTCAGGCGGGCAGCGAAATGTAAAACGAGCCTGGGCCGGGCCCGGGCTGAAAAAATCGGCACGTACAGCGCTCTAGTACAGATGCTATGTTTATTTTCTTGGCGAAGGCGGCTCATGGAGAGTGGGTGGTGGATATAGCCTTGACAGGGCCGGTGCAACATCGTATTTATAACAACCTAGGGACGAAGCGATTAATCAAGCGGGGCCTCTGGGTCAGCTTAAAGAACGTGACGATGACATCTTGACCAGAATATGACCGAGAAGCTAAAATGACTACAATGGAGCAACTAACACAGCATCATGCCCAAAAGCAGATAACTAGGGGCCAAATCTAGTAGAGTACTTTGGTCACTGGGTCTGCTTAAGCAGATAGATAGATAGATTGATCCAAAACAGCTCAAATAGGCAAAGAATGCTAATCTCGAAAACTTAAATCGGAGCGTGTTTGTCTATCATTGTAAGAATATAGCAGCGGACTGCCGAACACCAGGCCTGGTTGTATTGCTGAAGTTGTGGCGCTATGTCCCTTACCGTAACAACGGCAATATTAGGGAAGGCGTCCGACGCACGAGAACCAGCTGTTACAAGTGGTGCTTTAGAATCCCCCCCCTTACTCTTCAAGTCTGTCGGTTTGCTAGAAGCATCACACGGACGTTTTAGGGAAAATATCTCGAGAGGTTATAATGTAAAACTCGTGCTGGTGTACATTATATTGGCATACTCGTAAAACATACTTTAAGAGAAACCACTTATGAGGCTGCGAATTCGTTGAGCGCTTTAATGCCGTTTACATCAACGCTACATTGCTGCGGAGAAAGCATTGTCAGGCACGGGATGCCAGTGCGTAGATGTTAAGAAGTTGTCCAGGGGTGCGAAGTCCATGGTCTAGTGGGTAGGATGCTCAGCTTGCATTCGGGAGATGCGTGGTGGGATTACCATCACCGGACACCCACCGGTTTACATGGGTACTAGCAGCTCCCCGGCCATATGTTCAGCTCTCCAAATGGACTTTACTTTGGGCCGCTATGCTCGCTGTTACAGAACCAAGACAAACAAAACGCCAAAGAAATCTAAAGAAATGAGTCTGATGGTGCAGACAACTTTCCTTCAGATGGGCGTCCTTCCGAAAGTCTGGAACCCTCTTCTTTTAGAAGCAACGGGTTGGCAGTGTGGTTGTACCTATTTTATCCGTATGTAAACGGAGACAGCACTCGTCTACATCCTCCGGTACCGGCGATGCTCTACTATTTCACAGATGCTGTAGTGGGACAGTGCACGCCAAGGAACTTCACAGATTTCTATAGGCGCCACTTTCCAAATCAGAACCCATAAAAAGGCCGGCAGATCCCACGCCCTGTGGGAATCGATGTTATGCGAAGCAGTGTGCGGGGAACCTACGAAGTTAACGAAACGACCTTGAGAGCACCAAGACGTTGGCGGCTCTTTCGTGACCTAAACGACACGCATTGTAGGACATTCATGTCATGAGTCCTCAGGAGTCCCTTTAGAGACACCTAAGACACCTTAAGGCTACAGCCCTCAGTCATGCTCATGACTATGGCTTCAACCATCAACATTTAGCCTTTTTCTTCACTTAGTACCCACGTCCGAACTTATTTCAGTGGCTTTTGAGGGTTAATCTGTTTTCGCTGAGTCATTGTCATTTTTGCTGAGTCATGCTCATGACTTCTACCACCATCCTTTAGTGTTTCCATCACTTAGTGCCCACGTCCCAGCCCATTTCAGTGTTTCTTGAGTGTTAATGTTTTTTCGCTGAGTCATTCTCATTTTTGATCAGTCATCGCCATGACTATAATTTCTATCATTATCCTTTAGTGCTTCCTTCACTTAGCACCCACGTCAGAACCAATTTCAATGGTGTTTGAGTGTTAATCTTTTTTCGCTGAGTCATTCTCATTTTTCCTGAGTCATGCTGATGACTATGACTTCTACCATCATCCTTTAGTGTTTCCCTCACTTAGTGTCCACGTCCGAACTCATTCCAGTGGTTTTTGAGCGTTACACTTTTTACTGGGTCATTGTCATGATATACATGACACGCATGTCATGATATTTATGTCATGACCTATCACTTGCGGTCCTTATACACACTTCTATACTATGCCTATTTTCGTACCTACCAAGTTAACGAAACGACCATGCGAGCACAAAGACGTAGGTGGGTGATAGATAAATAGATAGATAGATGGATAGATAGATACTGTCAAAGTAGGAAATGTTCGCCAAGAAATGCTTCGCATTCAAAACAACATACTGGCTTGTAGTGGTACATCTCTGCCATAGAAAAAATCGATGGCTTTTCGACGACATGGGAGCGGTGATCGTAGTTGCGCGTTCCAGCACCATGCTATCCATGAAAGGCTTTACCATGTTCGATTGCTTCACGGGCATTACTATATTGTACTGCAATGACTGCGGCAGTATTTAGCGCCTCTCGTAGATAATCCGCTTTGCATGTTCTCCGTATTGTGTACGTGTATGCTCGTCAAAAGTATCGCTGGTTAGAAAATGTATTTATCGAAGTAAATAATTTAATACCACAAGCATATCCTGTCTGGTATACGGTCTGGTGAACGTGGGCTTCGGGCAAGGATGCTACGAAAACCGATATCTGAAACAATTTATCTCATCAGTTGTTCACCACGAAGGGTCAACAGGTAATAAAATGGGAGCTAATAAATGTAACAAAATGTGACCAAAAATCTTTGAGCCTAATTTCAGGAAGCATACTGATGGATGCATTATAACGCCTTAACGGAAATTGAGGTACGAGCACATTGCAAGCTTCACGGGGCGCCGCAAACCGGCTGACCGTGATTTTTCTGTGAATTGCCCAAGTGAGGCGGTTCTCCGCTGCCCGTCTCTCGTGTTTCTTCGCTGCCGCCGTGTTCGCTGATCGGTCTAATTGTCGCGTATGTTTCTCATAGCATGCCGCTGCCAATAAATTCAAACTTCATAATTTTGTCAGTTATTTGTCAACTGACCGTAACCTGCATCTCAGAAGAGCTGCATGCGAGGTGGCAAGCACAAGTGCTACCTGCAACGTGATTTGCACTCTGAATTACGCTATCTATCTATGTGTAGCTCCGAATATTTTACATTTTGGGCTTCGAAGAGAGGAAGTATGACAGTTTTAAATGAACATGTATTTAATCTGTCTATTGCAAATTTATTTAAGCAGCTCTTGATTTCCAGGTGCAAACGCATCTATGCTAGCAGAGGAGTTCACGTGTGACAAGTTCACGTAGAATATCATTCCTGTCAAAATTTCCATCTCCAATGTGTTGAAAATTAGGCATAGCTACGTTTTTCTAGGTAATTTTGGGTCAGTTATTAAAAGTTTTATTCGAAAAAATTGATAGCCAGTTGGGGTTCAAATTCTGAAACTTTACTTTTATGGAGAGCTTGATGGACTAAAATCAATTGCAGCTATGTGTCGCACTAAATGCTTTACCCACAATGTTTCTTGGTTTTACATTTTGCCCATTTGAAAACGAACTATATTTGGAAGTAGGATTGATGACAATGAACACAAATTGAAAAAGTTCCTTCTGATCGTGTCAAAAATACGGAAATTCTCAGAGCCGCCATAAATCGTTTTAGAGGCGTGCTTGCGACCCGGGCTTGCAACTCATGCTCTCATTATTGTAGTGAGTTGACCCTGTTTTCCATATCGCCTACTTCTGAGAATATCCGAACTGCAGCATGTTGACAGCGAACAATAGCAGAAATGTCAGAGTAACTGCAATCCATGCTAAAGCAGTGAAAAGGCAAGCGGTCAAAAACTGCCTGTTTTAGTCTAACAGAAGCGTGTTTTTACCTCTAATCCATCATACTCTGGTGATTAGGATTTTTTTAGATAGCGCTAAGTGACCTTATAGAACATTGAATTCTCTAGGGAGAAATGAGGCTCCTCATCTGCGACTGTGAGCAGAAAAGCGCTGAGGTCAGCGATGACATATCTGTCGAAAAGACGATAGTAATGTGCCTGTGCATTTATTACATGAAATATAAAACGTATTCGGCCGCATATGGCTAATTTTTTGTGCTATCAATTGTAAGGCCAGGAACAAGCAGCAAAATATCAAGGGCGAAAACTACATTAAAGAATTTGTTCACTGCGTTGCGTATTTAAATCAAGCTCATATAGAGAATTAGGCTTCCTCCGCGAGCTGAAGATACCCGCCGTGGTTGCTCTGTGGCTATGGTGTTGGGCTGCTGAGCGCGAGGTCGCGGGATCGAATCCCGGCCATGGCGGCCGCATTTCGATGGGGGCGAAATGCCAAAACACCCGGGTGTTTTCGGTGCACGTGATTTAGGTGCAGGTGAAAGAACCCCAGATGGTCCAAATTTCTGGAGTCCCCCGCTACGGCGTGCCTCATAATCAGATCGCGGTTTTCGCACGTAGAACCCCATAATTTAATTTATTTGTTTTTAATCTGAAGATGTTTTAGGTTTGTAATTTTTGTTTTTAAACATCAGCGTTTGGTTCTATCCTATTTTCTGGGAATGAATGCTATACATAAGACGTTTCCCCAAGAAGAAATATGTCATTTGTTGTGCTGCTTAGCATACACGCCTTTCTTCGAAAACATGGCCATTCGTAAATAATTTGATGAGGTATTTTCAGCAAACAATTGGTAAAATAGTGGTTTACCATGAGGATTTCAATTCTGTAAATGCTTTCCTGACGTCCCTAACCTGCACACGGCTCGCTATCTCCAAACGCGCGGCGCCGCAGAGCACGGTTGAGAGAGAGTTCGTCCTTTTGTGCAAAGAGATACCGAGGGGCTTGTTTACGTTTTACATTCCTTCGCGTCGTTAAAATGCGTCAGAGATTTGCAAAGTCATTTCTTAGTGGATTAGTTGCAGTTTCACCGGTTGGAGCATCTTGCGCAGTCTCTCTGCAGCATATTCTGCCTCTACTTCGCTGGCCTGCTGACACTGTCATAGGTTCTTGGTCCGTCACAGCCTCTACCGGCGAAGCAGATGTGAAAGAAGAGGACTGCGAAGAGCTTGGTGAGCAAAGTTCGCTTCAGAGAAGTAACCCTAGACGACAAGGCCTCCCGAAGCCTTCTTCAAGGCCTCCCATGCATGCAGAGATTGGAAGAGGTGGGATGGTCTTTACGCCAACCCATTTCGCCTCTGGCGCCGTTCCCCAGGTGCCATCTTTAAGTGTGGAGAACGGGCATGCCCTAATAAGCGTCTAAATAGACAGGTTGCTGATCCCTGCTATTAGGCGTGATCGGTAAGCTTGGAGAAATATAACGCTAAAATTATGCGTGTAAAAAATGGCTGACGCCCGCAAAGATAAGTGCGGATTTTACAGCGAAGCTGTTAAGTGCGCAGTCTTCGATGGTCACGTCAGGATGTAGAAAAAAACTGTCATTGGCCGTATGCTCTATGCGCGAGTGAAAGCACGCGAGGGACGCACGCTTTCACGGGGAGCGAACGCATGGCGGAGAGCAAACGCGACTTCTTCCGTCGCGCGAAAGGCTATGGGAGGACGGGAGGGAGGGAGGGGAGGCGACGGTCAGCTGTGGCACCAAACGCTTATCTTGTGATCGGGCGCAAGGGGAACTGGCTACTCAATCTCCCACGCGAAATGAAGATAGCGGGAAGGCAGCGCGGGAGGGATGGGGTTGTGGCTTCCGCTCTGCGAGCAACTTGTAGTTTGCGCGGCGCAGGGCGGTCGCGTGCACAGTTTCTTGAAAACGATCTGCAAAACGGCTGCTACCTTTGTAGGGGCATGATTTTGCCGCTCAGTTTCCGTTGAAGCGATAGACCGCATGAACCTTCACTTGATGCTGCTGGCGCGCTTGCTCACGCTAGCATTTTGACAGCGGTTGTGTGCGTTCACACAAACAACGCGCAGAACTGTTTGCGACGGCGGCGGCATTTTGCCCTCGTTCGCACCGAACGCGTGCGGCGGTGGTCACCTGTTTATTAAGAACGTGCCAACCTTTGCCATACACCCAATGCAGGTGTACAGTTGCGACCATGATGCCATGGTCCCTTGGGTCACTAATTAAATGAAAACCACCGCATCATATATATTTCTCATTCTTAATAGTTCGAATAACCAATTATCCCACAACATCTTAATAGTCATAAGTGGAAATACATAATTGTCACCATAGTAGAGCTTCGCTGGTCTTCATCTCCACCCCAGTGGAAGGGCTGACAGTTTTTACAGCGAAGCTGTTAAGGGCTCAACTTTCGATCGGCGCGTCCGGCAATAGAAAAAAAATCACCGCATTTAAACGACGTGAATGATGATGAGTGGGAGAAGCACCGGGGGATCATTCGGGTAAACCGGAGGTACAGACGAGAGAGGGAGCGCGCGTCGGGGACGAACGCTCTTGTGCACCGTAGCGCCCCTATCTACGGACGAGAGAGAGAGAGCGCGCGCGGGTCGGGAACGAGAGAGAAAGAGAGAGCGCGTCGGGAATGAATGCCCTTGTGCACCGCAGCGCCCCTAGCTACGGATGAGAGAGAGAGAGAGAAAGCACGCGTCTGGAACGAACGCCCTTGTGCACCGCAGCGCCCCTAGCTACGGACGTGAGAGAGAGAGAGAGCGTGTCGGGAACAAATGCCCGTGTTCACCGCAGCGCCCCTAGCTATAGATGAGAGAGAGAGAATGCACATCGGTAACGAGAGAGAAAGAGAAAGAGAGCACAGCTGCGCTTCTAGAGGGACTGGCGAGTTCTAGCGTGGCTACAACGGCGAGACGAGGGACAAGGCTCGGCCCTAAGGAGCTTCGCCCCTAAATCTCTCATTGGCCGTGTGCTGTACGTGCGCGTGAAAGCGCGCGAGGGCGTGGGAAGCGCGCTTTCACGGGGAGCGAAGCACGGCGGAGAGCAAACGTGACTTCCCAGTGGAAGTGGAGTGTTCAGCGAGGGGGGCATCGAGACAGCCTAGACTGTGCGTGTGTGTGCCCACTCTCCCACTGCGGCGCATGCGCACATCCCTTTCGGCTTCTGCCGCCGAATCTCTCTGGGCTCTCGCCCGCCTCTCGCCTAACAGAGTCGACAACGGCGTGTAGCCGTTCGTCACGTAGCCAGCTTTTTGAGAGCCGTTGTGGCTTAAGATAAGCAACGAACTATTTAAGGGTACGAGCGCCGCCGCAGCGAATGCGAAATGCCATCTTGCACGACCTCAAATTCGAGTGCGCCAATACGTCGGATGATCTTGTAGGGTGTTATATAGCGTCGAAAAATTTCTCGCTAAGTCCTCGTCGCCATATTGGGGTTGAAACCCAAACAATGTCGCCAGTACTTTACGTAGCGTCATCGGATACCTACATGCAAAGCATATAGGGCGATTGTCCAGCGTTTGCCATGGGTTAGCGACGGCAGTGCTGGCCCAGGGAACGGGAGCACGAGGGCGGTGCACAGGCTGCTGGAAACGTGGTAGGGGCGCACTGCGAGGGGCCATTGCAGCAACCGCAGCCTAAGTTAACGGTGTAGCCACGGCATCCTGCTGGTGAACAGCTGGCAGCGCTTTCGTGACCTCTTTATGGATCACATTACGGAGATGAGACGGCAAAGTGCTGGCTGACTCCGGAGTGATGGACACCAGAGACAGCTGTCGTGCGACTTCTTCGCGGACGAAATCCTTGATTTGGGTTATCAGGGAGGCTTGTTCGGGGCCGGTGGTAAGGCTGCAGAGTGACGCCGCATTAAGTGTGGGATGTCGCCTTGTCAGAGCTCGCTGCTTACGCAATTCATCATAGCTCTGGCACAAGCTGATAACGTCGCCAACAGTACGCGGGTACTTGGCCAGAAGCATCTGGAACGCGTCATCATCGATTCCCTTCATGACGTGCTTAATCTTTTCTGCTTCCGTCATGGCAGTGTTCACGCGCCTGCACAAATCGAGGACGTCTTCTATATAGCTGGTGAACGCTCACCCGTGTCCTGTGCGCGCGTTCGCAAACGCTGCTCGGCTCGGAGTATCCTGACGGCGGGTCGGTCAAATACTTCGGTAATCGACGTCTTGAACGCCGACCACGTTCGGATATCCCTCCCATGATTCCTGAACCAGAGACTGGCGACTCCCGCAAGATAGAAGGATACGTAAGCCACCTTGTCCGAGTCATTCCATTTGTTGTCAACGCTCACCCGTTCATAAGATGACAACCACTCTTCAACGTCGTTGTCGTCGGTTCTGCTGAAGATGGGAGGTTCCCGCTGGCGAACGGTGCCAGCGAAAGGGACGGGTGGCGATGGAAGACTCTGTATGTCAGCGTCTGGCATGGCAGAGGGTAGCGTCCGCAAACGAAGTTCCAGGATGGTAGAGTGAAACGTTACCCAGCATGGCTCCACAACTTATAAAGGAGATTTATGGAGGTTCGTGGCGACAGCCGGTCGTAGGATGCACCGAGCACAGTCCTCTCGCTCGAGCTTCTGCTGCGCTCTTGATGCTACCGATGCTGCTGACTTTGCGCCGACGTTCGTCATCTTCCTTACAATATATATATATATATATATATATATATATCGCGCTGCGATAGAAGTGGATTTTGCTAGGATATTCCGATATTTGCTATGCTATTTAGTAGGTTCTGAGCATATAAAGCATCATAAAAGTGCGACAGTGGGGCGACACAGGAACTTGGAGTATTACACCGGTCACAGCTAAACCATCGTTTATCTCAACGTCGGTGTTTTAGACAAAAAGATTTCTGATTGACTGGCAAGGAAACGAGAATTTAGAATAACCAGTGAACCTTTAGAATCTGTAAAAGGGTACGGTTATCTAGGTTAATTACTCATAGGAGATCCCGATCATGAGAATGAAATTTACAGAAGAATAAAATTGGGTTGGAGTGCATACAACAGGATCTACTAAATCGTGACAGGGAGCTTGCCAATGTCACTGAAAGGTAATGTGTGGAAGCATTGCATTTCTGCCGGTGCTGACATATGAAGCAGAAACTGGGAGGTTAACAAAGAAGCTCGAGAACGATTTAAGGACCGCACAGAGAACGATGCCACGAAACGTGTTAGGCCTAACTTTAAGAGACAGAAAGTGAGCGGTGTGGATCAGAGAGCAAAGGGGGTAGCCGATATTCTAATGACATTAAGATACAAAAATGAAGCTGGCCAGGCCATGTAATGCGTAGGATGGGGAACCGGTGGTCTAATAGAGTTACAGAATGGATACCAAGAATAGGAAAGCGCCGTCGAGGACGACATAAAACTAGGTGGGGTGATGAAGCTAGGAAATTTGCAGGCACAAGTTGGTATCAGCTAGCGAAGACAGGGGTAACTAGAGATGACAGGGGGAAGCCTTCATCCTGAAATGGACATAAATATAGGCTGATGATGATGATGATGATGATGCGATTGCAATGTCCCGTAGTTGTTCCCATTGTCACGGGCATGGCGCATTCGCACTAAATCCTCGATGTCTCATCTGACGTTATGGGCACCGGTAGTAACATGGCCAAAATTTTCACCGCAGTAGCATAGCGGGCGGTGGTCAGGGACACTCCATATGTTCGTTTGATTGGTTCGTTGCGTGCAGAGACAGGCGGGTGGGTTGGGGGCGGTGGTGACTGCGTCTGGCGACGGAATTCTGGCGTCATAGGGTTTTCACACGGGCGTGTAGGGAGAACTTGACGACGGGCAACGGCGGCATAGCTCATTGTTTCCAGCAGAGACTGCGGAGGTTCGAGTACTATAAGTGAATGTATATCTTCGCGAACGATGTCGGCAATTGATGCTACTTCAGGTTACAACGATGGGACATCTTCCATGGTTCTTCGCACACGACGCACATGGTGGTTTCCCGCAGATTGTTTGAGCAGAGCGTATAGTCTTCTGCGCCGTCTGGCATCAAAGTGGCGGTTAAATTGACTGGTGCGTTTTCCCCAGTGTCTTCTCAATCGATGACGCTTCTGTCAGAAATTTGGGTACGGTCATCGGCGGGTTGCGAATCAGTCCGACGAAGAGCTCTTGCTTTACACTACCCATAAGGCAACGAGGCTTCTTTTCCAAGGATATTCCGATATTTGCTATGTTTTTAGTAGGTTCTGAGCATATAAAGCAAGATAAAAGTGTGACAGTGGGGCGAAACAGGAAGTTGGAGTAATACACCGGTCACAGCTAAACCATCGTTCATCTAACTACGGTGTTTTAGACAAAAAGATTTCGGATAGCTTTTGATCAATATGGGTGTTGTATTGACAGTGATGGGGATTCTGAAGTCATCATAAACCCGTCATTAGGAGTTTTAGGCCCGGGATACACTGAGCAGTGGTCGTTCTAGAAAAAAAGCAGGTTCACGCATAATACTCCAAATGTACAGATTTTACGAAGTTTTTAAAGTCGTCTCGAATCAACCTTGAGGTGCACATCATAAGTTTGAGGTCACATCATTAGGAAGAATGATACAAGATTCTGTCAGAAGAAAATCAGCTGCTATATTGATGCAAATGAGAATAAATGTCGGGAGCAAATATGATGTAGCGCCCACCGATGCCGCATCGCGGAGACGCTAAGGTCGTCGCACTGACCGGCGCCTTGGTGCCGGCTCCGGAAGACGAGGAAAATAAAGATGGGCAGCAGCTGCTTCATGCACACGCACGGCACAGGCAGTTCTGTTCTAGAAGCCTGTTACGCTGGTCTTCTTATTCTGGCGCTCCGCTGGGAACCCTCGGTTCGTGACAGTAGCGAGTCCAGACCAAGAGATGACTGACCCCAGATACCTACAGCCCACGTTCAGAATGCCAACTATGATTTATTCTATCAGGCACATAACGCATCATTTTCGCTATTGATGTTGACATTACCCATAGGATGTGCAGCTGGTAGGATGTGTAGGGACAGCGCTGTTAACAACTGTATAAATTCTCCATACTTGAAACACCAATTGTGAATTTTTTTAATTATCCAAAGTATAGATTACAGCACTGCACGGGCTCGGGCTTACCCGAAAGCCCGGGTCCGGCAGATTTTTCACGGGCTCGGGCCGGGCTCGGGAACGGCATGTGCTTTTTTACCCAGGATAGGGCGGTGTTTGGGTATTTTGACGTGGGCCAGGGCCGGGCTCGGAGTTTCTGGTGGTGTGCATGAAACAGGCAGCGAGTTATCCTCGAGCGTCTCGACTCTGAAAAACCTGTTGTCCCGTCGCAGCTGGAAGCGAGCAGTGCTACTCCTGTGTACTTCTCTTTTCTTCTTCTGTCGTATTTTGCACTGTTTGAACAGAATGTAAAAGTCCAGAAAGCCCAAGTCACCTCACACCAAAGGATGCCATTGTATTCCTTCTCTAAATCAGTGTAATTAATGCATTCGGCGCGGTGCAAGCGCGTTCGCGACTTGCTGATTCTTCAAAGCCGATTTGGTAAAACGATGACTGGTAAGATAATTCTTCACGCGGCTGAAATATGGCAATGCGTATATCCATGATCGCACGCATGTTCTCAACCAGCCGCCTAGCAGCAGCGCATTACGCTGCACCATAGAGAAACGAGAAGCATTATTTCTCCATTTACTCCATCCTGCGCACACGACCGTTCCTGGCTGCGCTTCGGCTAGAGTGTACTAGAATACGGTTGAGTGGGACGAGCGGTTGGGGCGCGTATGCTTCGCAGTGAGGCGCCCGACGTGGAAAAATACTGTGGCGGCGCTGCGATAGAAGTGAATTGGGCTGCATCAAGGTCGCGCCGTTAGAAACTACTGGTGATACTGCTCGGCAGGGTCATTCGTACTACTTCACCCGATGGTATTTGCGTTCAGACCGCTCAAATGGTGCTCATAACAGCATATGACATGTATTTAAGCCTTAAGAATAAATTCCTTCCATTCCTTTTTATTTTATTTTTTAATGGCGCTCGGTGATCTTTTTCGGACTCGGGACGGGGTCAGGCCGGTTTCGAGCCGGGCTCGTGTCGGGTTCGGGCCTAAGGTAAAGGGGTGGTGGGGCGGCCGGGCGGGTAACGTAGATTATTTTGGGCCCGGGCCGGGCCCGGGTATTGCCATAGAAAGTTTGGTCGGGCTTGGGGGCAGCGCAACGTAAACGAACCCGGGCCGGGCCCGGGCTGAAAAAATCGGCACGTGCAATGCTCTAGTACAGATGCTATGTTTATTTTCTTGGCGAAGGCGGTTCATGGCAAGTTGGTGGTGGATATAACCTCTATAGGCCGGTGCAACATCGTATTTATAACAACCTAGGGACGAAGCGATTAATCAAGCGGGGCCTCTGGGTCAGCTTAGAGAGCGTCACGATGACATCTTGACAAGAATATCACCGAGAAGCTAAATGACTACAATGGAGCAACTACGACAGCATCATGCCCAAAAGTAGATAACTAGGGGCCAATATAGTAGAGTACTTTGGTCACTGGGTCTGCTAGCTTAAGCGGATAGATAGATAGATAGATTCAAAACAGCTCAAATAGGCAAACAATGCTAATCGCGCAAAACCGAAATCGGAGCGTGTTTTTTATAATTGTAAGAATATAGCCGTGGACTGCTGAACACCAGGCCTGGTTGTTTTGCTGAAGTTGTGGCGCTATGTCCCTTAACGTAACAACGGCAATATTAGGGACGGCGTCCGACGTACGAGAACCAGCTGTTACAAGTGGTGCTTTACAATCCCGCCCCCCCCCCTTACTCTTCAAGTCTGTCGGTTTGCTAGAATCATCACACGGACGTTTTAGGGAAAATATCTCTCAAGGTTATAATGTAAAACTCGTGCTGGTGTACATTATATTGGCATACTCGAAAAACAACTTTCAGAGAAACCACTTATGAGGCTGCGAATTCGTTGAGCGCTTTTTTTGCCGTTTACAGCAACGCTACATTGCTGCGGAGCAAGCATTGTCAGGCACGGGATCCAGTGCGTAGATGCTAAGAAGTTGTCCAGGGGTGCGAAGTCCAGGTCTAGTGGTTAGGATGCCCAGCTTGCATTCGGGAGATGCGTGGTGGATTACCATCACCGGACACCCACCGGTTTACTG